>NW_027554951.1:0-39449 GCF_964276395.1 Gasterosteus aculeatus | reverse complement strand
AACACACTCTGATAAGAGAAGGATCAGAGGAGATTAGACAAGCGGAGGGGATAAAGATAGAGCTAAAGAAAGGCTTTGTTTTTCTGCCCCCTCATGAGCCAGGGCTCCTGCTAATTACCAAGCTCTCTGGTCCTTGCTAAATGTGTTTGAAATCCACTGGATGCAGATAATTGAGCTGGAAATGTGTTACATGACAAAGTCACGCTGAAGGACAACCACAAAAAAAATCATACCCCCCCCCCCACACACACACTTTTGAGATGAAACACTCCCAAATCATTCACTCGCCAGCACCGGTCTATGTTGTTGGTTGAGATTGAAGCTTAGGGGAATGTTTGAGCCACCTATTGTGATAAGCTACAGTCAAAACAGAGACGGGCCGACGGCGGCTGAGAGCTGTGTTTTCACGTTGCAGAAATAATTGCTTTTAGCCTTCAGTTTAAGAATGGATCCTTGTGGGGGAAAAAACGGTTTCTAGCCACAGGCTGGACGTGTCTGTCCGTGCACCTGCAAGTTTTCTCTCGGCTAAACAGTCGCTTTTACTTTACAGCCTCGGTCTCAAATTGATTCTCGGCGCTCCGTATGAATATTGATTTACTGACTCGGATACATTGATCCCAGGCAGAGACGCCTCCCCCTGAGAATGTTTGGGCAAAGTGAAAACAAGGTGAAGAGAGACTCCTCGTCCTATTATTTGCATTTTAATTGTAAATTGCATCACTGCACCCGGCGCGGGAACAAAAACGTCCCCCCTCTTCCTCCGTTCGCTCCTCCCTTTGGCGCCGAGCTCGGCTCGCTTCATGAGAATGGATCTCCGTGCGGAGAGGCCTCTGCAGGGCGGAGAGTGAAACCCACTCGTCGTGCGGATGAAGGTGAAGGGAGCTTCATCTCAGTGGGCGCATGGCGAGGGCGCACCGATATTGTTTCCCAGCGGCCTCGTTCAGAGAAAGGGAGAGATGTATTGTCAAAAAAAAAAAATCTTCTGATGGTCAGACACACTTTGCTGCGTTTTAGTCGGCGGCTGCGTTTGAAACGAATAGACGGAGAGAGCGAGACGTGGCTGCAGCCAGTATCATTTTGTCATTTAGAAAGCACTTTTCTTTTGTTATCCTGGCTACACAGGCCCACTGGGGTCTGATGTCTGCCTCAGAGTGTGCTTATATATGCCGTGTGTGTCCATCTGTGCTTATGTAGAAGTGTTGGTATGTTCAGAGGGTTAATTGAACACATCGGAGTCGCGTAAGAACAAATCACCATTGACTTAAAGATATGTATTGTCCCAGGATGGCATTATATTCATACACTCATGTGCAGTACATCTACTGGTTGTGTGTGTGTAATGACACAAGGAGCTACAGCAGCTGTGCAGGGTTTTTGGAGGATTGTATCGGTCAAATGAGCCCTTTATCTCTCTTGCAGGTTGTTTTGATATTGGATTTCTTATACGGAACGTTTCAAGCTGAGTGTTCAAGTTCTAAGGAGAAGAGTATGCAGATGGCTTTGCCTGTTCAGTGTGATGAGACTCAAAGTCCTTGAGGTATTTCATGGGTAAATACATCGTCTATCGTACTAATTGCAGACACCGACATTCATTCGCATGCTGCAGCTTTGTCGTCATGTAAATAGAGCCTGAGTGTTCAACATTTAAAGTAAACAGCTGGTGAAGATTGTTTAGTGTGTAGGTGAGTATTATGTTGAAGGTGCTCTTTTGAATGGGTTTTCTGGTCCTTTATAGCTTAACACACATGCACTCTGCAACAGAGGCTTGGCGAAGGTCAGAATCTGAGGTGGTGAAGGTGGGAAGGTGGGACTTAAGCAGTATGAAGATGTGAGGCACGGTTGCCTGGTTTAATAGCACTTCTGACTTGGTTCAACACAGGCATAAAGAGAGAGAGAGATCCACTGGTGGTTGTGCCACATGGGTGGGCCTCTTAATTCACCACACCTCCTGTGTCCCCCCGTCCGTTGTGCGTGAGGGCCGACTACCCCCTCCCCACCCCCGGCGTTCTCTTATCCCCCGTTTTCACCCTCTCTGAGCGAGCGTTGTGGCGCCCGGCAGCGCCTCGGGCCGGACACCGTGTCACAGCAGACGACGTCCAGCCACGTCTCACACGCGTTTCCCTTTTTTCTCACACTCAGCCGTAAAGCCTCTTTCCCGTTGCACGTTTTGCTCTGCCCGGTCTCACCTGCAGCAGCTTCTCATCGAGGCTGTTTTTTTCTTGCCACTAATATCAGAGACACCACAGCGCTGCTCTCCTCTCTCACGTCGACTGCCAGAACTCCCCAATCTCACATAACTGAGAGTTGGAATCGCTTCTGTCACATGGCCCCTGTGTGTGTGTGTGTGTGTGTGTGTGTGTGTGTGTGTGTGCCTCCAGCCAGCTGTGTATGATTTTTAAATGAGAGTCCGCTACACTTGATCAGTCTTGCTGATCCCCCGGATGCGGCTGCACACCATTTCTCTACAACTTGTAATGCTATCTGACCTTAGAACGAACAGGCTTCACTAACCCGCTGTCAGAATTCTCACAAGCTGGAGGAAAAAAGAACAGATTTAGTGGGTTTCTTTTTGCTTTTCCAGGATTGACTCTAACTTGAAAAGTGAGGTAGCATGTGGCCGTTGTGATTCGCCCTTTAGAAATGCGTCACACATACGCTCAAGGCTGCCACACTCAGCCTCGGCTTTCTGGCACGGTCTCCTGGTCTTTGTAGTCTGCCCGCCTCTGCGCCTCGCTGTTTCGCTCGCTGCCTGTTGTCGCACAAGGTGACCCTCTAAACACTCCGGGCCCCCCCGCTGGGATCCCTTCCAAAAATCACACAGCTCCACCCCCTGTCCACCTGGTGGTGGCGTCTCTGCGCGCTGCCTGCCGCTTTCTGCTCTCCCCCAGCGGGAAGCAGCCCCCTGGGGGAGAGTGCTGGTGGGAAGGTGCCTGTATTTGTGTCTTTTTAACTCTGCGAGTTAAAAGGAATTTAAATGGTGACATGTCTATTTGCGCAAGTGCTTGCATGTAGGGTGTAAAGTGCGTATTTCATCTTTTTATGTCTTATGTTGTGAATTGCTGAAATCGCCCCCGTCTCCGTCACTCTTCACCTCCCAATTTCACAGCAGGTCACCGGATGTCACTCCCCACATGGCCACACGCTGGGAGTTTTTCGGGATGAAGGCGCTGGTTCATGTAAATGTACTGATTAAACTATAAAATGTAATGTGTTGGGCGTAAGTACACTTTTCCAATATTTTTACTTTTCTAGTACCTTTATATATTCCAGACACACAAGTCCATGTAAAAAGCAACAGCGACAAGTACAACAACAAAAAGAAAATGCGGATATTTGTTCCAATTTTTTTCAAAAACAAGAAGAATACCAAGTATCACTCAATCAGTAAAAGCCATTATGTGAATCATTTAATTAACACCAAATGCGTAAACAAAACTCCTCAGACAGAATGAAAGTTGTATCTCCACTACACTGATGACTTACAGCCGAGATTCATATCAACACTATAATCATATCAAAGAAATACGTGATGATGCAATTATAGGTTGAGACTTAATGGATCCCAAAGGGGAAATTCAGACGCTGCCCAACAGAACTTAATACAATAACTGCAATTTCATGTCGATATTGTTCGTCTCTGTGGAGGAAGGTGGTCGTGTTTCCGAGCACTACAATCCACTTAGAAAAGTTCTAATTCTAATGAAGCAAAGTCTGACCGCTCTCATCCGGGAGGAGGCACCGAAGCCGGACACGGTTCTGCCAGCTGTGGGCAGCGGTTGCCGCAGTTTCTGAGGGAAGCTGCATTTATGACGAGCATCTGGAATAAACCACAAATAGCAAATCTTCTCTGATTGTTACATAAAGAGGAATCGGTGTTAAAATGAAACTGTTGAACGGTTTCTGCGATTAGAATTAATAATTAAAGTCGACTGTATTAAAAATAGAGTAAGACTCCCAGGTTTGCGCGGATGTGCAGACATTTGCATTCGCCACCTATTCAGATTATAACGAGCACAGATGGAGAGACAAATGAACGGAAATGTGTCCTCCAGTGTAAATATGCATTGTAAGCTGTTCACATTATCAAATTTGCAGATGGAGGTAACATATGCCCAGAAATATATGCCATCACTGCGCATAATTTACAGACATGAGTTAATATCACAGCGCAAGCTTTATTAATGCGCGTCGTGTGGCTGCAACGGGCCGTCGGCGAGCTCCGGCTCTCATGCGGACGAGGGAGGCTGATGCGGGCGGCACCATCCTCGCTCGGCTCTTGTTTGTACACAGGAAGTTGAATGTATCTGTCTGTTCGTTTGTCAGACTCTCCTCCCTGGTGTGTTGGGGTGGGCGACGGAGAGATGGAGAGCGATGGAGAGAGAAGGAGAGAGAAAGAGGGAGATGGAGAGAGAATGAGGGAGATGGAGAGAGAAAGAGAGAGATGGACGGAGATGGAGGGAGATGGAGGGAGATGGAGAGAGATGGCGGCTGGACTGGCAGAGGGAGAGCCGACAGTCTTTCTGTAATGAATATAAATAGGCTCCAGGTCTCACGCTCCTCCTCTGGCTCCCCTCCCTGGAAACCCGTATGGGACGAGGACGTGGGGTGGAGCTGGCCAGCACTCCCTCCTTACCTGCATTGTACGAACGGAACACACACAAACACTGACAGTCTAAGCGAATAGTTTTCATTTTATGGAACTTCGTCAAAGGAGCGGTGTGTTTGAAAACCAGTTTTCTGTTCTCAATGAAAAATGATGTGAAGATGTTTTTGTTTGATCTGTGTGATCGAAGGTGACACAATCTCTTGAATATTCAAAATACACATTTGTTATACTGGGACTGTTTACAATTAGTAGATAATCGCTCCACTGCATCAGCAGCAAATTAATCTGCAAGACCTGCGATAACAAGTCATTTGACTGACAAAAATGCTGTTGTTCCATCTTCTGAAGTGTTTTTTTCTGTTATATACTTTTTTATATTGATGATGCATGTACACAGCTCATGAAACAGATAAATCGTGTCAAAAAATGATCCTGATATTCCGCCCGACCTCATGTGTTAATCACAAGTTTGTATAACTTCCAACACAATAATAAATAAACACATATGCAATGACTATAAATACGTGCAACAATAGCTTCTGATTGTTTCCGTCTCGTGGTCAAAAGTTTGATTTTAATAAAAAAGGGACAAAATCATTTCCAAAATTGAAAAAGTGTTTTTAATGCAAACTGCTGATCTTTAATCCACTCAAGAACAACTTTTTCACTGCGGTCCAAAAGCTCGTATTAAGTATTTCTACCATCATATACTGAACTCTGTATTTACTGTTTTAGTATAGTCACATATTCCTTTCATGACTGACATTTGAAGCGTTATTGAAAAAGCTCAATTGAAGCTTTAAATAAAAAGGTCCTATACTTAATGCTGTCTTTGTGATGCTCATGATGTCCAATTTCTCATTTACACTGAATGAACATACGCCGTCTGCCATAGTACCACTCAGCCCTCTGAAACGGAGGTGTTTAATCCCAGCAGGAACCGAACAGCACAAACCTCCCCGGTGTTCACTGCAGGCCCTTTCTATGCACGTGTGGTAAGCTCCCTTTTAGTTGGCTATTATTTTTAAAATCTTTTTCCGTCTCCGTTTGATTCTCGGAGAAAAGATTCAGATGTACATGCTGAAGCTGGACTAGTTTGCTCTCTTCCTGCAGCCCTCTCTCTGAGCACCCTCTCCCTTATTTCCACTGCTTTTTATCGGGCCCACAAGGTGCCAATGGAGCCAAAGTAGCAGCAACAAGAACTCCCTGATGTGAAGCGCAGCACCTCATTCACATTGGTTATTGTCATTAGTGGAAGGCCTTCTTTGTGAATCTCTTCCCGCCACACACTGTAATGTGACAATATTTGTTTTCTCTATGCTACGTGCATTAGAACCTATTAGTCATTCTTCCCATTCTCGCTGTCATCATCGGATTCCCACGACAAAGGAACTGTCTGAAGGCATTTCTTCAGAGGGAGTCCTGCGATTAGCGCACATCTCCATCTCGGAGTCTCCTCCTGCCGCTCTGCTCTTGATGTTTGTCGCAAAAAGATGAAAAACGAAATAAACAAACCCATCGTTGCTTTGTCATCGGTGTCTACTTAGGAAGAGCTGCCGCTGTCGTCGTGTTGCCTTAAATTGATTCTCTGTGATTACTTGCCATTCATTTAGCTCTTTAAGGGACGTGAATACAAAAAAAACCACTTGGTAAATTGTGCTTCAGATTTATTGCGGAAATGCAAAAATGGAGCCGCGCGTGCATAAACGCATGCGAGAACCCGTGTATGCCCTCACTCACTCATGTGGACTATAATTAATTGCCAGGAAGTCTCAGGTAATTTAAATTGCAAATCAGTGCAGCCTTGTTCTCCCAACTTTTGTGATTAATATTTTATTGTTTTACTGAGCGAAAATGCCACTAGTGTTTTTCATCAGATACAAATTGCACAAAAGAATAAAACGGGGGCCGGGGAGGGGGGGTGCACTGGATCGAGGGAAGATAAGATGCAGGCGTTATCTCTGAGCATTAATTAAGTCGCGTCTGAGAGTGAAGCCGTCGCGGTCGCCTCTCCCGTCGTAAAAAGCACTCGCAGAGACAGAAGTCTGTCCCACACTTCTCTCGTTTCTCGCTCTGTCTCTCGGCTGATGTCCCTTTCTGCTAAGCTTCCTCAGGTCCCGAACTGCTTTCAATCAGCCTCTAATTAAGCAGCAGCAGCGTGTACGGGTCTCTTTGACAGGAGATTGTGAGGGAGGGGGGGACGCACAGGTTCAGGGGTAAAAAGCCAGATCCGTCGACTTAGGTATTAAATATGTGTAGAGGAACTCGAGAGGAGCGGAAATTGGAGATTTAGGCAGCAAAGAAGTGAAGCTTTGGAACCAAACTGTCCTTTTTATTTTCCAACAAGATTGTTTGATCCCATGAGGCAGCCGGTGCACCAAAGGACCTAAAATTAGAAAATAATGCGGAACTTCCCTTAACGCCAATTTCAATGTGACAATCGCAGTGTAAATCTCATAAATAATAACCAATCGTTATTTTCTCCTATCCTTTCCATTCTTTACAAACAACGCTAAGATTTCGGGCGCCAACGCTGACCTCTGGAAGTCTCCCGTGACCTTGTGTTTTACGCGTTTGTGTGAGTGCGCTCTGGCAGCTCCGGATGAGAGTCTTGCACTTCACTCGAGGGGGGGGCCACACGCCGGACGAGCGCAGCCTGGCTGGAGCCAATTGATGAAGGAAGCCCCCCCCCCGGGGAAGCGGAGCTCGAGCCGCCGCCGCGTGCTTCCAATGCTGAAGCCTCCTTTAACCCAAATGAATTCAGACCTCTCATGTCCCACTCACTGGGAAATATTGCTCGATTAGACTATCCATTCAATTAGCAAACGCTTTGGCATGCTCAAACACAGACGTCCACCCGAAATGTGCCTCGCTAGTTTAGAGCCATTTTCGTGACTGTGTTTTTGCGTCCCAACAGTAGCAATTGCCCGTAGTCTGGAAGTCCCGTTGCTCTGGATTCACGGCAGGTGTTGTTTCCCCGAGTATATTATCGCCCTCTGGCTCGCCGTTAGCACACACATGCTGGTCATCTATGCATAATGTGGGTGTTACTTATGAAAGTTTGCCTGTCTATCAAGGCAGAAGAAGGACCCTTTAAATATGTGTATAATCCTTAAAGCGTTCGTATTTTGTAAAGTTGCTCAATCAGCAGTTGAATGGAATGAGCATTGTCAGGGTTGTATCCAGTAACTTTGTTTTTGCTGACTTAATATTATACGCCTACATTGTTTCCCTGGAAAATGTGTTTAAATGTGTGTTTGTTTCAGTCGTTGCAGTGCAGCCTTTGTTAGTTCAGACGTTGCTTTTCTGTTAAGAGACCAAGACCAATCCAGTATGTTTTTTTTTTTTTTATCCCCTCCTTCAAAATCTTTTCTTTTCTTTCTTCTTTATTGTTGCTGCTCTTACAATATCCTTTCTTCTTTCACTCTGTTTGTTGTCAGTGTTTATTAAGATGAAAGCCAGTTTTGATGTGCGGTTTTGAAGTCCAGGCTGACCAAGCACCACTTACCCACGTGGAATGGATAAATATATAAAGAAATAGATCCGCTTTCAGCTCTTTCTGTTTCTTTTTTGCTTCAGATCAAAGTGGTGAAGTTCTGCTACACGTGGACCATCAACAACTTCAGCTTCTGTCGCGAGGTGTAGGGGGGGGGGGGGGGGGGGGGTCATCAAAAGCAGCACTTTCTCATTTGGAGCCAACGACAAACTCAAACGGTTGCTGAAGGCTGCTCATCGCAGCTATCAGATTGTGAGACTGCTCTAAGTGTTATCCAATTATTACCTCTCTGAGGGGGATGACGTTGTTGTCAAGAGATTTAAGCACCCACTCGCCCGCCTCAGGGGGCGTCGAGTGTGTCTTCATCTGGCCTGTATTTCCAATGATGTTTACTTACACATGTGTTTGGAATATTAATATTTGTAGCACTTTCCCATGGTTGAATTTAGTCTGGCATCATCTTCAAATATTCAAATGTTTTGGAAGGGATTGCAGTGGGAACGTGGAAGGGGAGCAGTTCCCATTTAAAGTGGGAACTACTCAGAAGTAGACAAGATCCACCTGATCTGAGAAAGTCTCCAACGGACTGACGAGTTGAAGGCTGAGTGAATGTGAGCTTCTACTTTTGACAACAGATTTACATAAACTGCGTCCCCGTTTTATCAGGAATACAGTAGGAGAGACAGATTTGTATTATAGTGAGCAGTGAAACAAAATGACATTGTGTCACGTCGCCGGAAGAGCTTCCGGAGGGTCTGTATCTCCCACAAAAACATGGCTGGTACCTGAAAGTAATGACCGTAGCCTGGGGTGGAGGTGGCCTTGGTAAGCCACCTGCTTAAATGCCAAAATAAATGGGCCCTTTTTTAGAGAAACCCCAAGCCGTAGCTGCTTTTGGACATTCCTGTAAGAGCCTAACCCAGAGACAATCCTCTTGCTTTTTTCCCCTTTTAACTGTCATCTGTATCATAGCTCACTGTCGGTAGCATCACTGCTTATTGCCGCGATGGTCTCACGGGCGCTTGTTAGAGAAATGAGATCCGGGGTGTACCGCAGGTCAGCGTCACACCTTTAGGCCCGCCGCCAAGAGAGCGAGCACAAGATATAAATATAACAACACTGAAAAGACTTAAACGAGGGATCAAACTTAACTATCTCATCCCCAGTTTGATACTTAACCATGTTGCTGTGTTTTGTTCCAAAAGGCTTAGACGGTTTGATCCTCCAGGTTTCAACTCTGTTTCAGCAGCATAACAGTGCTGTCCTCCCACTTCACTTAAGCAGCTCTAACGATTATCTCACATGGTTTCATGCTATAAACAGCAGTGTGCATTGCAGAATCAATACCAATCAAACCATCGCTTTGCCACAAGTGAAGGGTTGTGGATGAAATCAATAGATGTGATTGTGAGGCAGAGGACAGCACAATTTCATTCTTCACAGCGTCAAGCCAGAGCGCCATTACTGATAGAAGCAAACTATTATTGCTACAAACATAAAATAAAATAAAAAGATTCCAGGGATCAAAGCATCACTTCACCTTTTAGCTTCATCCCTGTGATCCGTACATGTCTTTGTTTCCCTACCTCCGGGTGCGTGTGAACCCTAAAGGTCCAGATGAGGAGAGTAAAGACTATAGACTCGACTCCGCGGTCCAAAAAGTGAAGTTTCTATTCTCAACGCCAAGGGAAAGGAGACCAAAGCCACAAAAATAACGGATAAGACACCTGCAGTCTATATTTCCATTTCCTTTTAATTGTCCTCCACTGGAAATGGTTTTCTTAGCTTGTCACGGTGTTAATAATTGAAAATAAGGCCTTACTTGCATATCAGAATGTTCGGCAGAAAACGGAGGATATCTTGAAGTTTGAGAGGTTGAAAAGTAAAAACTCCTGTCCCACCTGTGTCTTTGGGGCACGGAAACTTGTAAATGCAAGAGGTGAGGAGCGTGTCTAATACTCTGAGTGTGTCCAATAATGCGAGGTATTGATAGCCATATGGGCTTGTGTAATCACTGCCAGTTGGTTTCATTTCCAGTAAATATATAATTCAAAGTGGTGTGGAGCAATTTTGATTTTAATTAAAAAAGACCCAACCTTTTTCGGTCATCGTCCGCCTCTCTCTCCCCGTTGATGAATTGGAAATGAATGTGCCTCCAAACCCTGCTTTTTTAAAATGTATTTATTTTTAATTAGGTTATGTTATGGGGAGGAAAAGCAAACTTGTGTGGAATTGAATTAGCGAGGGCCAGATGTGACCGCTTCCTCCGGTTATCAGGCTTTTCTGGCTGCCTCCCTTTCTCCCAGTGCCCTGCAGCATGTCGTACAGGAAGCGCGCAGGAGGGAAGATGGTTCGGGAGAGCGGGGGGAGGAGGGGGGGGGGGGGGGGGGGGGGGAGAAGAGGTGGGAGGCGGAAGTGTGTTTAAATCGGAGGCGTACACGCAGTGAAACTGTGTACAACCCCCTGCGGTGCCGTTTGTGTAGAAAGGGAAATCATTTCTCCTGCTGAGCAACATTCCCCCATGTGAGCCTGACAGCCCCCCCCCCCCCCCCCCCCCCCCCCTCCCCCGTGTGTACCCTCAGTCCCTCGTTTGCTCCCCGAGACCTCCGTCTCCTCGCTTTCCCGCTGACAGTATAACGCGCCTTGTCTTTTATCCCGCTTCTTAACGTTCCACGACACGGAAACTGAACATACTGCAGTTAAATCTTTCTCTCCCGGCTATTATACTGTATCCTGGGGGTCTACGTGGTGATATTGCGTGGCTTTTAGGTGTGTGACTTCACTGCTTGGCCATTTCGTGAGCACTGCTCTTGTAAATGGCCCCCAGAAAAGCGAGAAGAATAGGGAGTGAAGTGAAGAGCATCTCATTTTCCTCTGCTCCTCTCTTTTGTGTCTCAAGGGGCTTTCGCCTATAAATGGTGTGCTCCATGGTGCACGCCCCATCCCATTCTTGCCATATGCCCTCCTCCAATCTTCCCACAATCCCTCTGGGGGAAACCTGGGCCCTCATCATCGCTCGCCGTGTCACAGCAGAAAATTACCCAACTGCCACCGTATTTGTGACAGTTAAGTGAGCCCTCCGTCTAAGAATATGGCAGTAAAGATTGCTCTATCGGTTCTGGATCATTTAGAATCCAATTTAATCCAGGCCCGTAGCAAAGCAGCCCAAATAAAAACAAAGGGCCTTAATTAAGAAAGCAGGGTGGCGGTGGACTGTGCATGAGGCCTTCTTATACGCTTTGTCCCTGTGGAAAGAATTTCCAATACAATATTAGGTCTAGTTATTACAGAAGTACTGAGCTAGAACTACATGTGGGTAATCACGTTTTGAAATGCATGGCGAGGACACTTTTGAGATGGAGCAGAGCAACACTGCTCTCCCAGGCCAACGGCAAACTCCCAGTGAATGCAACTCGGATTTTTAGAATTTTTGTCTTTTAAAGCTTCTGGATGAGGCAAACTCTCACAAGCCACCAAAGGAATAGCATTAGCCATGCGCTGGTTATTTAATTGCCCCTGCTCTCTGAGCGGGCATACATTTGGATTTGCCCCGACTGGCGTGCACATGTTGAGAATTAAGGCATCCCTGCAGTACTCAGGGAGGACGGATGAAAACATTTAAATGCCGTACTGCGATGGTGGATCTTGTCTGGAAAGCTTGACATTGTCTGATGAAACACAACATCTGCATCAGTCAGCCCTTGAGCCCCCCCCACTAGAGAGAGAGTGTGTGTGTGTGTGTGTGTGTGTGTGTGCATCCTCTGATGGTCCCTACTTGCTAATGGAGATAGATTCAGGCAACAGCGTGAGCCCCCTACCCCCCCTCCCCCTCCCTATCTCCCCTCCTCCTCACACTGAACTCCCGTAGTCTCGACTTGGCCACATCATTTCTCTCCCCGGCTTAATGTGCTGGTTTTTCTCCTCGGGGGGGGGCTGCTGGGCGGGTTGTAACGCGTCTCCGCCTCCTTTCGCCGGAGGGACTCCTGTTCTGACCACTCGGCGAGGAGAGATGGAAAGTTCTCACCCTCCGCCGCAAGCTGTTTTGTATTCAAATAGCCTCCTTGTTAAGTCTCCCCTACGGACACCCGTAATGTTGTCTTGTATAGCCAAAGGCCAAGCGAGCTTATGTGCGAGTTGCTGTGTGCTGCTCTCATATTTCGTAGCTGCAGATTCAGTGCGCCTATTCATTCCCTTCTTTCGTCCAGTTAATTGAAGCCCCCCGTGCGATCTTGTCGGAGTCTGTTGCCCCCAGTGACTGATAGAAGCGATCAGGCGTTCCGTGTGGGCGGGGGGGGAGCGATTGGTCAGCCTTTAAGTAATCAGGTGGTATCGGAAATTGGTGGGAAGGATGTCAATAAACATGTTTGTGGCGACACTAGTTTACAAAGCTCCGTCTCCAAGAGAGATTTTCCTTCTTGGCAAGATTGTGCGTCGTGTTTGCATTTGTATCCGTTTGCTTTATGCGGCGTGAATCGGTGCACGGAGGTAATCACGCTTTTAAATCGCCCTCGCCGCGTCAACGTGCTCTGAGGGGTAAATGGTCGTGAGCGCGATCCGCCCGTGCGTGGTTGCTTATTTTGGGGAGGGTGGTGTTTTTTTTTTGTGCCAAAGTTGAACGTGTTAAAGAGAAGGCCAGGAGAGTGACAGACACGGCGAGAGATGTTGACCCTGGCTGCTCTGGCGCCTGGTATTTTCCAACACGCCAGCCGGTCTTCATGGCGACCTTCTCGCTCTGTGTGCCAACCGTGCCCCTGAGCCCTCTGCCTGAATATGGATGCCCTCGCTCACTGAGACGGCGTTGCTACCCCCCCCCCCCGCCCTTTCTCCTCTCTGTCTCAGGCCTCCTCTTTTTCACCTTCTCCATCACCTTCACCATTTCTTTGGACGGTGAGACACTTTGATGCAGGAGTATTATAACATCTCATGTGTCCTACACTTTCCAGGTTGTGTTTTTCACAGAAATTCAATTACAAATATTAAGTGTGCTGTGAGACTAAATGCAACATCCCGTCTGCACTTGTTAACTTCGTCCCATTTGATATCTCAGATGTGCTGACCCCCCCCTCCACCAATGTCCAGCTCGGCTTGGTATTTGGTATTCTGGCGCAGTGGGCGTGCTCCCCGTCACCGCGGCCAACTCGCTGAAAGAGTGAGCAGCAGCCATCTGACCTACAGTTGATTCTCTGCCAGTGATGGCCCACAGGATGCACGCACACACACTCACTCACACACACACACACACACACACACACACACACACAGTCATCTGTGCTCTGTCACAGATACACACCAAAGATCTCACCCCCCCCCCCCCCCCCCCCCCACTCCCTCCCTCCCTCTAGCCTGGTGGGGTTTCTTTAACACTCCCTCTCACCTCTCCACACCTCTTCCTCTTGGTCTTCCTCGCGTCTCACCCTCCTGCAAACCTCCCTCCTCACGCCCGCGTTCAGCTGCAGATTCTGCCACTGGGGAGGTCCTCGCTCATCACTGCTCGTCTTGTTTCGTACCCGAATAACACGACTTCACGAGGTGCCCTGGGACTTCATCTGGGTCTCTCATGCTTGGTCTTATCAAACATGTCGAAAGGACTTAAAAAGTGTGGCTGAAAGTCTGCAGTCGGCCTCAAGCAGTACAGTGTTGCGAGGCCACAGAGGTTTCACTCTCTTTTCAAACCTGTTCAGGTTTGGTTGAAAGATCTTTGGACTACAAAAGTCTTTTTTGATACTTTTCCTGTGACAGAACAAAGAATAAAGTGGAGTGCTGTGGGAAAGCCGAATGCAAGGATTTGTTGTTTGATTGTTGTGCTTGCGTGCTTATGCGTGTGTGTGTGTGTTTATGGTGATTTCTGTCAGTGTCTTTGAGTCTGGCAGAGGATTACAGTGAAGGACCGCTTGCATGAGCAGTGGTGGGAATAACTGCATATGCACTGCACTCCCCCACCAATCCCCTCTTAGGCTGCCTGCTCTCTCAGATCCAAACAGAGGATTTGACACAGGATCTTACAGCAGCATTGACACTTTGTCTGAGTGCTTCCCACTGTGATCTGTCGGCAGATCTCCTGTTGGGATCTCTGCACAAGAGCAGCCTGAAGACAAATGTTTTTTTAACAGCCGGGGCTAAACACATGTTAGTCTGCACACACACTGCAGATAAACATGAGAGGTGTATGTGCTGACTCTATATTCGGTTTCCGTCAGAGTGTTTTATCATGACCGGGTTGTTTCTATGGCTTCACTTCATTTGACACTAACGCATGAGTTGAATCTGCAGAATGTCCATGGATGTTGTTTGCACGGCCCACGAAATTCTTAAATGATATGATAACATTTGCATTAAAGTGGTTACAGCTGGGCAATAATTAGATCAATAACGTGAAATGGGACTAGATATTGAACATTATCGTTATAGCATTCATGTTTATTCCTTCTTTCAAATGCTGAAAACCAGTAGTACTGTCATTTTCTGAACTTATCAGACCTATTATTAAACCTTAGTCATTATATCCACATGATGAATAAACATCATAGCCTAATCATTCAGATGAAATTCCGTTGTGGAAATATTTTATCCACCGATGGTATTTCATACAATATTTCCTGCATATCAATATATTGAATTAATTGCTCAAAAATGTTGTGACATGATGTCTTTTACATTTTCTCAGTTCAGGCAACTTCTGCTAGTAATTTCAATGATTAAATCTTTAGTTTGTTCTCAATGACTTTACTCTCGGATTGTGCTCTTTCTGCTCTGCTCTTTCTCAACACAATCCAATTAGCCTGATGCCTTTTAGCATCATGTGTACGCCGTGCTGACGACACCCACCAAAGAAAGAAAATATTTGACGAATGAATTGGTTTCTAGTGTTTTTTTCCTGCATTGTTTGATGCCGCCTGAGCTTTTTGTAGGACAGGGTTCACAATAACGAATACATACAGCCGTAAGTCATCACCTGCCTCTCCTGATGGGATTGGACAAAGATGTCTCCGGAACACAGAAGCGGTCTCAAGCATGTCTCGCCTGAGAGCATTCTGAAATCCCCGCGCGGGGCCCGGGGAAGGTTTTTTTTTCCCGACTCATTAACAAAATGGCGGGTGATGTAATTTCTCCAAAGAATGGTGTGACATCCCTCCAACATCCACCCCCGTTACTTGTTACCTCTCTGTCGTCAATTATCGTTAATTTGCTGTGATCTCTGCGGCAGTCGTAGTCCGCAGTCATTACGGTTTGACCTTGTATGGGAGCATTTGTGACTGTTAGGGGACCGCGCAGAGCTGTGACCGCCCCCACACAACTCCAGCACCTTTCCTGTGTCTTTGTAGTGCAACGGCGTGTTGCAGAATCCTTCCTGCCACTGTCTGAGATAATTGGCACTCCATAAACACATGATAATTGGACTGCTTTGATCCCTGCAATTTCTCACTTCTTGGCTAAAGAGGCGCAGCAGTTCCGTCTCGTGTTTACCACTCGTCTTTATGTGGCGGCGGGAGGATACAGTGAGGGAGAGAGGGAGAGAGACTGTTTTCTTCTGAAGTGTTAAAAGCTCCCTGCAGGCAATGCTTCCTGCGCCCGGCCTCCTTCGCCATTGTTTCTGCGCGCGGCTCACGGCCGTGACTCATAACCAAATTTGTCTTTTGCACACTCATTCACACGAGCAGAGCTTGATCAGGTTGTCCAAATAATCTTGTTTGTCCGTGTGCGTTGTCTGTTCCAGAGAGCGTGCCGCTTTGTCCAGGGGAAGGACTGGGGTTTAGAAAGTTCATTAGGAGGGACTTCCTAGTGGACGAGGACGACGGTCTGCTGCCTGATGACAAATTAACACCATTAACACCATCATTTGTTGCCCCTGTCTTTGTGTTTACGTCTCAAAATCATTCCCCAAAACATCCATGGAGCACGATTATAAAAGGATAATCCTGATTATGTTGCTGGATCAAAATTACAGTACATATTTCAACCTTACGGGCAAACATAGACGTCTTTTATTAACTTAAAAAGAACCAAACTGCATTCGTAGAACTAGTTGTAATTCCCCAAACTAGAACCTTAAAATAAGGAATTTTGTTTAAATGTCTAAATGTGGTGTTGTTGCTTTACCGGAGGGGATCCCGACTGTAGTTCCTTTCTGACTAATCTTTTTACACAACTCTACAGCCCGTCGTCTGTCCCTGTTAGTGAATAGTGCACGTTTGTATTGGTGCTGCACAGCCTCTGGGTTCTCTCTCTCGTCACCAACATGCAAGCTGATTGTCATTCAGCCGGCGCGAGGACTTGGCTCCGATTCCTCAGATCCAAAGCCGGCTGCCGCCGCTGCTCCTCGCTGGAATCTCCCTTGTTGTTTTCAGCTGTAACACAGGGGGCAGCAGAGGTCAACTGTCCTCTCTGTCACCCCCTCTGCTGCTCTTAATGAAGCCAGGGAGCAAAGAAGAGGTTAAACTTTCTGGATATGTTAATGTCTCAGTTGTAATGCATGCACTCATAAATGTTTAAAAAAGCATGGCGGTGGCTGTTTAAAACAATTCTAATTAACCCTGCGGGTATGGAGGAGAGCATGTCTTGAAGTTTTTCCCTTTTTTCGCAGAGCAATGTTCAAGTCTGTTTAAAGTGTTTCCAAACTGGGCTTATTGACAGAGGGGTGGGAGGGGCAGTGCTGCTTCAGAGCCGTGTGGGACGGGCGATGGGGGTCTTTTAGGAGTACGTTGTGCACACAGCTTGTGTGTGTGTGTGTGTGTGTGTGTGTGTGTGTGTGTTTTAAGTTGCTGGAGAGAAGGAGCTGGGAGAGAGTGGGATAAAGTTACTGTGAAGAGTCCTCACTCTCCTGGAGGGGAGGAAGCGAGGTTGCTGGTTCTAGTCCCACTGGCCACTTCCTCCCTCTGTTGTACTTGGCCGACAGTGCTGATGAGCAAGCAGGAGAGGCCTAACCTAATTCATGAAACACATTTCGTACGCAAATGAGAATCGTTAATAAAACACAGATTCAATGAGGGAAGAACGTAGATAAATTAAAAAGGCGCCGACAATTTGCATTGTTTAAAAAGTTCCCTCGTGTGCTATGGCAGTTTTGACTATATAATATATATAGTGATATGATATGTTGACATCAATACATTGTAAATTGGCTCTGTGTGTGTGTGTTTGTGATTTTGGGACATTTGCGGTAAAGGATAAGCTTGTCAACAGTGAGGTCTGGTCGCATTGGCCACGGGGATTCAGGTTTTTGGGGGCATGGTGGTAAGAATCTCTTTTTGCCGGTTTTTCCATGCGAAAGTGAAGCCCAGTGTTTAACGTCAGAGACCTGGCTGCGATTTTGTCCAGATGGTCTAGTCCCGCATCTGAGAGCACCCCAACGCCCGGGAGCCCAGCTCTCTCTCTCTCTCTCTCTCCCCCTTTTCCCTCATCCCCTCCACTTCCTCTTTTCTCCCTCCATGGTGTCTCTCGTTCAAGCCCAATCTCTTCCTCCTCCTCCTCCTCCTCCTCCTCTTTTCCCTTTTCTTCTTTCATCTCTGGCTGCCTCCTACTTTGAGCATCGCAGTTTCTTACCTTCACCTCTCCCCCGTCTACGTTTTCCCAGCGTCTCTTTGTGTTGTAGTGTCAAAGAGGATGGAAAGGCTAAGAGGAGAGGCCAGATCACTGCTGGAGAGGAACACTGGCTCCGGATCTCCCCTCCTGACCCCTGGTCTCTCTGCTCGGTTCGTCTGCCGCTGGAGGCATTAGTAATTCCAATGTAGCGCGGGCGAATCTGACTATGTGTCACATCGGAGAGGGAGCGAAGAACACCAGCCGCTGTTCTCTCACTTTTCGTCTCCCTCTTTTGTCTCCGTCCCTGCCAAAGTGCTGCAGACACCTGTGGGTATTTAACGAGTAGACGGATCCCCATTAAAGGTGCTGCGCTGGCTGTCAGAGGAGAAAGACGAGGGACAGCGGGAGTTAAAAGAGGAGGGGAAGAGGACTTGGTAAGAAGAGATGGAAGCAGAGGCCTTCCGAGAGGGCGGGCTCGCTGCCATCGAGCCAACCGGTGGATGAACAACCGCCTGAACGATGAGTGATTTAGTTACAGGGAGTGTAAATGTTTTTGTTGTGTTCATGAGACACGTTTTCACCTTCTTTCCTCGTTCCTCCTCTAATGAGACGCGGAGGCAAAAGAGGTTGAATCCTCCTTTCCCCCGTCGAGCACCGCAGGTCACCCCTGGCTCTGAGGTCAGGTCCTCGCTAACCACTGCTGCTCATGCTATCGATGACGCAGACGCTCTGAGAGTTTTATGTGATTTGCCTGCAGGCTGAGTGGTGGTGGCGGATGCTTCCCTGGAAGTCAGTTTTGACTGACGGAAAGGAAAGAGAAAGGGTTGTTTGGGAAGGAAAAAGTTCACGGCGAAACTTACCTGTCAGTCATGTTAAATTGGTTCTTGAAACACACCAGTCCACCTTTTGTCTGCCCAAGGTAGAAAAAATAGAGACGGAGAACTACTGGCTTCTTTCTCAGAGGAGACCGTCTCCTCCTCCTCTTCCTCTTCCTCCTCCTCAGTTACCTATGGAGGAAACACCTTGATACTCTCTGTACCCAACAGACACATTATACTATATTAACTATTGGTCTGTACTTGTTAAAGACCATAGAAATGAAATAGGAGTAGAATGTACACACCCGTTTATATCAACGTGACATTGTTGTCTGGGCGACAGACAGTTTTATCTGTACTGTTGCAGCTGGCTTATCTCCGTTTAAATTACGTGTACTGTGCTTTCTTTCTTGTAGGAATCTTGCTCCTCAAAACGGCGCACGCAGATTAAAAAACATGTGGGGCTGTTTCCAAACATATTGATTAACAGGTTACAACCACTATAATTTATGTTGCTCTTCTCAAAAGCAGTTATGTAAGCCTGCTAATTGTAATTCAAAAACTGTCTCGGTGAGCGCTTTCCACTTCCAACAACCACTCTGCTTTCATTGAGATGAACCCATAATTCACCGAGTGAAAACACGCCGGCTCACCCCAGCTGTCTAGCTGCAGTTGCCGGCCTCAGTGCCATTAATAGCTCGCTGCTAAACAACTTATATAAAGCCTTGCACATCGAATAGGAGTCGAGGCTCACTACCTCAACTTCCCACCTCAAATCTTTTAAGAAACACATTTTGTGTTTCCTCCATAGCAGTTGCAAGCTCTTGTGGGATGAAGTATATTTGGCTGATTTAGACTTAAATTAGATGATAGGTTTCTCCAGGTTGAAATAAGTAACGATGTAACGCGTTCTGCCCCAAACACAAATGTGTTTTCATCAATCCGACGCACCCGGCAGACTGGAGCAGAATGCCCGTCCTTGGTGCTTGGCGCTGGTGTCTGCCGGGTGCACCTCTCCACTTGTTGCATGTGCATTTCAGGGAGGCTCACACGCATCTCAGCAGGATTATATCAGCAGACGAGGATTATGTATTCTGATGGATATTCGTGAGGTCACTATTTACGATCGAGAATTAGCTGCCCCTGAAAAAGACGCGTAAATTGATGAGATTTACTGGACTGAAAATGAAGATTGTAGTGGTAAAGATAAAGGATTCCAGATACTAAAAGAGCGCATTAGAAATTAGGCCTTCTTTATTAGAATGTCTTATTACTGAAATGAAACAAAAGTAGACAATTGTTGACCATTTCTCTTGATATGCTGAAGAATTTTACATTTTTATTCTGCTTTTGACCAGTTTAAATATTTGTGATCAAGATCAGGGCATTATCTTCTTTTTTTCTGAACTCTGACATGACTGCTTAGGAGCTGTCCTTCACTTGCAGACGTCGTCTTGGTGGATCAGTACTAAATTTAGTCCTGGTTTACCGAGTTAATCGGAATGTGAAATCAAACGCAGAGTGACTGCAAGGCCAAAGAAAACTCAATTTTCTTTACCCGGCGTATTTATTTCACGGATACAGCATCCTTTTTTTTTATCATCACAGGAGGTAGTTGCCTCTATTTCAAGAGGAGGCATCAAAATACATTTTACAGAAAGAAAGAAAATATGGATTTCGAGATTTTATTATTTTTTTAATTAAATAGACACTATTTAGCACACACCAAGAGATGAAAATGAGCAGAGTATTGACACAGGTTTAGAGCTTTAGTGATGTAAATTGATCTAAATTACTCAACCTCAGACCTTAGATGTCCAATTTGTCTGACAAAAAGGGGAGCCAAAATAACAGGCAAAAACTGTGCTTACAGATTAAGTGCTTGTGTATAAACAGAAAATATACATGCACTGAACGGTAGCCAGGCTTCCGCAGTCCTCTGTGACGCATAGAAGGCTGATGAATACATATGTGAAAATCAGCACAGGCGTGTAAACTGAAAAAGGGGGCCGGTGCTTCCTTCCACCGGTTGGTTGATTTTCTGCAAATAGCCAATCTTTCATGCAATTTACTCAAATTCATTTCAACAACGTCGCCGGTCCGAGGTCGTCCCTTCTGAGGCTCCTCCAGTGCCTCCCTTTTCAGGAGCAGGGTGGCAGGGGGAGAATTAAAGGGTGGAGGGGGTGCTGACGTTCAGCTGCTTCCTCCTCTTCCTCCTGGTGTTGGTGCGGCTCTCCTCTCCTGTCGGTGGGTAAGCACTTTGCCGGGTGACAGCACTCATCCTTCACTGGGCTCTGCCATATGCTGCGCCGATGCCAGAGGAGACGACTGCAGATGCTCCAGCTGCACCCCCCGTGCACAACGAGCAACGCGCGCACACACACACACACATGCGCAACCAGCTATCTGAGCAGGATAAAGAGGCTGGTGGGAGAGGATGTGACAAGGGGGGAAAGGCTGCATTTGGAGTTTTGGGTAAAAAAGGAAAAGCAAAGCAATCTTTCATTCCTTGTAAATGAGGTAAAATATAATTCTAATTTTGTTCTGCCTAATCAGAACAGGGAGCAAAAAGTTGAAAGGCTTTGCATGAGACGATTTGGATCATTTGAAAAGGGGTC
This sequence comes from Gasterosteus aculeatus, assembly GCF_964276395.1. NCBI lineage: Eukaryota > Metazoa > Chordata > Actinopteri > Perciformes > Gasterosteidae > Gasterosteus > Gasterosteus aculeatus. The sequence goes on along the minus strand of NW_027554951.1, from coordinate 18,392 downwards.
AAAGCAATAGAAATGAAAATAAGGCCTGAGACAAAGGAAGAGAATGCATGCTTGATTTTCTTTTCGTGCACAGGGTTTTTTATCGGGATGGCTTGTTGTCACCCAGTATTTTAGCCACAATGGCTCCTTTAATTGATACCGCCTTTGCAACACTTCTGCACCAGCAACACATCAACAGATCTTTCGCATCCCTCCAGAAGCTCTTGGCTTCTCAGTAGAAAATAAACAAACAGGCAACTTTGGCCTGCTTATTTATTTTATTTTAGTTTCCTTTTTCCAAACATTTCATCTAGCAGCGCCTCGGAGTCTAGAAGCTATCACTTTAATGTCTGCGATCCTCCAGCAGAGAAAACAAAAGTACTCGAAAAGACACCCGAATGGCTGGTGCTTACAGACGACACGCAGTGGCTCATGCTCACTGCCAGCTGTGAAACTAAGTGTGCGTGCATGTGTAGGTGAAAACTGCCCGTGTCTGCCTGTGTATGTGTACGGACAGGGTTAGACAGCCACGCTTGGCTGTAAATCCGGCGCCGGCGCTTCGTTCAGCAGCTCGACTTCAAACCATGCGTTAAATATGCCTCTGTGTGTGCAGATATACCTGAAGGCCTCTGTGTCAATGGCGGGCTTCTCTCTGTGAGTCACGGACACAGCTGGGTTCCGTGCAAACAGCCAACTGAATTCACCGCTCCGACACGAGGAGAACGCGGATGGGTGGATACGGTGGTTTGATCTAGTAGGAGAAAAAAAGAAAAAATTGAGAATCGAGTTTCCGTCTCAACAGAAAATACACCGTAAGTTGCTAAAGGTAAAAGTCCCGCCCCGATGTTTCATTCCAAATGTCTACTTTACTTTCAAAAGAAAAAAGCACGTTGTACCTTTTTTACGTAAGACAACAAACCTGGCTGAGGAGTTGGAGGTGTGCGGCTCATCACATTGTCTTTGTTCTTTGATTTGTTGTGTGAGTTGTGTGTTTTTTGTGATCTTTCTCTGATGTGTTAGGCTATCTGCCCAGTTTTTTCTTCCTTTGTTTCCTTAAAAACAAGCCCAGAAATACAAAGCGTGTCACACTTTGTCCTTCAAAGAAAAGACCAAACGGTATCTTGTAAGAACAGCGACTGCAAAATTGTCTTTTAGGTTGAATAAGGTCCTTGAAAAAACAATTATAACCACTTGGGATGAAATGAATAGCATGATATTAAAGGAGGCTCTAGCTATTCTCTTCTAAGGGGAGAGTGCAGTGTTGATTCTTGACTTTTATTTAATAGTGCTGGGACTTGGGGCTCTGTTTGCTTGATGGTGGTCAACGTTTGCAGCGGCCGTTAACTCTGAATCCTGTTTCAGAGTCCGTCAGATATCCTGTCATTGCTCTGAGGATTTTTGATTTTTTTTTGTTTTGGGGGGGATAGCACCTGAAGGTGGGTTGAGAGGACAAATAAGAAAAGGAAGATGGAAAAAGAGAGCTGCAGAGCGGGCGGTGACAGCGGGGATGTTGACTCTGACCGGCTGGAGAGCCAGTCGTGCATTATAACAAGCCGGTGATGAGATTTGCGCCCAGAGGATTCAGAGGACGGGTTCAAAGATATAATAATGCCGTTGTAGTGTGTTTATTTAGCTGGTTTTAATGAAAATCCTGGAGTTACTGGTCACTTTATACTTTCTCTCATTTTTCATCTAGTACAGACCCACCGTGTCTTAGACGTTCACTGTGTGATTAAAACATACTGTATCACCCTTCAACCCTAGATTCAGGTTGAGTTGCAATCAAATTCCCTCTTAATAACAGACGACGTTATACACTGCTGCACTCTCTCTGTAAAATAAAGTCAATTGTGTTCTTAATGCATTGGTGTTGTTCATCACACTGATGAATATGGTGTTTTTAAATGGAACAAAAGCGCAGGTACAAAAAGATGTAGACAACATGTTTCCTGTGTATCCATTGCTCAGAGCGTTGAATCCTAAACTATTAGCAAATATAAGTACTCTTGCTGCAATTTTGGAGGGAATAAAATGCAGTCCTGACCTCTCATCAACAAAGAGGGACAAAAACAATTCAAATTGAGTATTAATTACAACCAAGCGTTGGAAGCATTAGCAGCTACGAAAAGAGGAGGGTAAATGTTAAAAAATGAATTAATAAATAGTCAGTGGGCTGCAGCAGGTGCACAATGGAATTAAATTGCGTTTCGCTAATTTTGGTATCCATTTGATATTAAAATAAAGGCTGCAATTACACAATTTAGTTTTCCCTCTAATTATAAGCAATTAAAATAATTTAACTATGGTGGATATAGCTGTTCGCTCGCCTGGCAGCCATTTCTTGAAACTGGTTTTGGGCCCCGTCTCTGCCAGCAGAATTGTTTCGAATTTTGCCATTCATTCTGTCAGTTTGGGTTTGCTTATTGTAAGTATTTCTCAAAAATCCATTATTTTACACAGATTCTGCAGAAAGATTGGTCATCTGTCAAAAAACACATAACTTCTACATGTATTCTAGAAACATCATTAGACACTGTGTCCCAGTCAAACAGGCACTTATTTCAATGTTAGTTATATCGAATATACTTTATATGGTGAATAACAGTTTTTGAAACCCGTATAGCAATCTAATTGCACCCTCTCTGATTTGATGCCGCAATAGTCTTTAAATGTGTCTAAAATTGAACGCCATGTGTTGGCAGTCATGGAAATGAGTGGAAAGGAGCTTTGGAGGAAACTGACACGTGGGCCTGGTTAATCTTGACAATTGCATGGAGCTACTGGAGATTCACACTGAGTGCCATATAGTTGCCCATAAAGTCAGCAGCAGTATGACTCTAATACGAGGGAAACAACAAGTGTTCCCTAAGTTAATGAATTTCACTTTATTTGACTTTTTTTTGTTCCAAACTATTTCACGCTTGGCTAAACACTGTAAATCCATAAACAAACACATAAACAGGCAGAAAAAGATTGATGCTCTATGAATAAATCATCTGGGGACAGAAACTCAATTTTAACTCTGCGTTGCCTGGAGGGTTAAGAGGGAGCTTAAGACAGATCCATCTTGATGTCTGAGGAACTAACTGGAAGGCGAACGCTTTAGCAAGTACTTATCCCGGGAACATAATTACCCAAACAAATGATTGTGGTGATATGGCGGCAATGATTCTTCATTACTGTAATTTTTTACCCACAGTTTTTACACAGATTGTATTTCTGTCATCATCATCATCATCATCATCGTCGGCATGATTAACACAGCTGGGGAATAAATAAAAGCTGGCTGGTCGGCCAGTTGGACACTAAACTGGGACTAACAGCCTTTTCCCACAAACGCAAACAAACCTTTGGCATTCAAACCTTTCACACACAAATATCACAGTTCAATACATTCTACCAAATCACACAATCATCGCTTCATAAGTGGGTTTCACTGCATGTAAACACACACGCTATCTACACATTAGACCCTTCATACAACGGGTGCTATGATGTTCTACATGAAAAGTTACACACCTATAAAGCTTAACAAGTGTGCATTCTGAACGTCAGCTTTCCTCATTCACGGATGGACTGATTCATTTCTAGCGTATGTAGCGTATTCGTATGTGTTTATTTCTATGTGATACATACCTAATGGTCATTTTAATTTACTTCCGGGGCTGCGTGGATTTCTCAAGCAAAGATAGCGAGCTTATATGCCGGCGTGCTGGTAATAACATAATTAGGGCTGCAGGCTACCGAATAATTTGAAGCTTCATTCCTAACGTTGACATTCAAATTATTATTATTAACAACTTGCAGAAAACATTGCGCGCGATAGTCTCTCTCTCTCTCTCTCTCTCTCAGTTCATGGCTCTGTATCGTCTCAGTCCAAATGTCTTGAACAAAGATGAATCGAAAACTTTCAAAAGTTCATATGTTTTTATTTCATGAAAAATGTGCTTATTTCCGTGGTCTGACGGATCGAATCCCAATGTGAGCAAGATCTGATCCCAAGGCGTACAGATTTGACATTTATTGATTGAATGAGAAAAATCACATCGAAGACCATAAGGAACCACAGCCTAAGATTTTGCTGGGCCTTCAAATCATCTTCCCCTCTACACACACAATACTGACCCTAACCAATCCTAAAAATGTTTGACATATGGAGGGAACCCAAATGTTTTTGGTAACCCCTTTTTACATTTGACATCGTACCACCATCAAGCCAAAACGTTCTTTTCTGATATTACAGATATCTAATGACTACAATGATTACCCTACTATTACCTTGTGATGGCTTTCATTTAATGAACATGGTTAAGTCATTGTTCAACACTGGGTTGTGCAACGTAATGCATTTATAGTCCTAATTAGGCTGTATAAGAAACAACAGCATCTTTGAGTTAAGAGGTCTAATCTGTGACAATTCCTAAATTGATCTATTATTATAGATGTGGGGTATTTGTTTATTTCGCAATTGCAAATGTAGTTAAACCGGCTACGTCTCTGCTTTTAGTTTGTGGGTGTCTGAAGGATAAAGAGGACGGGCTTGATAATGACAGAAGATGACAGCCGCTAGCGTGAAGACTGTCAGGGCAGCGAGCGTGTCTAAATAACCAGGTGCTGCCATTTAGTTTCCACCTAGTTAAACAGTGGACTAATTGGTCAAGTTAGCCAGTAATTAGACCAGCTCTGCCGCGCTGCATCCGAGAGCCCTGCGTCTGCCCTGCCGCGCTAATTGGGCTATTTATACTGAAACCCATCGACCAGGCTGTATGCCCTCCCTTCCAATTCGCTTTTCAGCACTCAGTTCATCTTTTTTCATGTGTGCTCGGGACACGGTGCCGCCCTCCTCCTCCTCCTCCTCCTCCTCCTCCTCCTCTCCAGGAAGACATTTTTCATTCCAACTTGAGCTGACCGAGCTTCTGTCCTCTTTCTCTTTTTTTTCCCCGTCTGTCTGTCTCTGTCCACAGTGTTCAGAGGACCCTACCGGGTCCTCTGAGTTGCTAATCAGTGCTTTATGGAAGCCAGTGTGTGAGACAGTCCTGGTGGGAGTGCATGTGTGTGTGTGTGAGCATTCCTCTGTGTGAGCGTGTTCAGGAGATGCGTGTACGTCAGTCCGACCTGCATCCCCCTGGAGTGGGATTAATAGAGCCAGCTGTGTCAAAACCAGACTCACACACACACACACACACACACACTCACATATAGTGAATGCTCCAGTCTTCAGAAAAGTCCCATTTTCTTCTCACCGTGTCCCTGTCATTTCCAAGCAAGAAATGAGCTGCTGGTTATAAGAGGGCGTCTGTAACTGTAGATTCCTCACATAGCCCCCCCCCCCCCTCTTCTCTCCTTTGTATCTGTATTCTCTATGCATTTTATTACCCTTACATCTTCCTCCACCCTCACTCTCTCCTCCCTTTTCATACCTCTCTTTTTCTGTTTTATTATCGTTTCTGTCTGTCTGTCTCTCTCTCTCTGTCTTTCTGTCCCCTTCAGGCTAACTCTGAAACCTCCATCAGGAGCAAACAAGGCTCCTTGACATTCAATTTCCTGCTTGCCACGCACTTGTCTATTGTATGCGCTTCTCCTCCTTTTCTAGGACTCTTTTTGTGCGGGTTGAATAGGTGGATGGATGTGCTGTTGGGGGGAATAGGTGGGCATTCGGGTGGATGGGGGTGGATGAGGTGGGATGTATTTTGTGGGGTTTAAGGCGACAGTCTCCCTGAAGCTTTAGTACTAAGGTCACTTTGTTGGGATTTTCGTGAACAGTTTACCGAATGTGCTCAAAAGCCGTCAGCAATGAAAACAGAAAACAAAAATCACCCTAAATATTTTTTCTTCTTATTTGGAGTTTTATTTTCATCAGTGATGGTGGTGTATTGTGTATGTAGAATTAATAGACAACCAAATAGACCGTTTCATAATTGTATAGTGTTAAATTCCCTCATTATGTTTCTGTTTGTGCGGGTTGAACATGAAAAAAATACTTTGAATTGATGGAAAACAATTCAAATATTTGTGAAGTATGTTTAAAAAGGTTTTAGTTTGAATGTGCCATGTTTACATTCACACTAATTAAACGCAAATTATTAGAATTCAGTACACTGTTGGTATGGAATAATGTTTGAAATGGTCAAGAGAGAAAATATATAACGGATGTAAAGCAACACGTCTATATATATTCTACTATAGGCTTTATGACAGTTTTGACAAATAATTTGTGGCAACAGTCAAATGTCGCTGGACAAACCTAATTATTCAGCTACAGAGGAGGACTGTTGTTTAATAAGAAAGAAAATTGTACCCACAGACAAAAATTCTAGAGGATTTGGATTTGGCCTTCAGATATTCAAACTTAATCTCAACATGAAGAGGAATCATTTTCTTCAGTCTCAATATGTCAAATACTCAGTAAGTTACTTACTGCGTTTTATTTCTACCGGCTGTCGGACTCAGCAATGGATCTCCTTCTCTGTTTAGCGCTAACATTTGGATCGTTCCCAAGGTCACCAAAGCTTAAATTAAAAGACCTTGTGATTTGCGTGCCCGTGTGAGAATGTGCGTTTGTCCTCCTGAGCCCCCCTGTGTGTGTGTGTGTGTGTGTGTGTGTGTGTGTGTAAGAGAGAAGGTGTGTTTCTTCTCCTGAGCCATGTGCGTTTGCAGCAAGTCCTGTTGAGAGATAGATGAGTCTGGTTGACATTGTCTGGAACAGGTGGTGAAGTCAGCAGGGGAGACAACTCTCATGCACTCACTCTCACACACACACACACACACACACAATCTCACACGCCCAATTTGACTACAATGCCGATTTTCTGGCTTGTTTGAGAGCGTAGCCGATACGATTGGATAAAGCAGGAAGAATAGGTCGTCTCTGAATAGCCTCCATATTGAGTGTCTGATGTATTGATTACGGAGGCTGGGAAGCCACATTAATCATTCACAGCATGTTTGATTACCTGATCTATTTTCTTTTTATGCACATTGTATGCTTTTATTTGCCTCTGCATGAACTATTTATTGTAGTAAGTGGTGAGTCAACCCAAAATCTGCGCAAACTGATCATTTAAATTAAACTCGACAAGCTGTCTGGCCACGTAGCACGCTGAGTCGTGATGTGGTTCATCAGCGTGTGTGTCGTTCACTCTTGGTATTGAGTGGGGGGGTTGGCGATCCATTTAGCTGTTTCATCAATTTCAGCACTTGCCGGTTACATCTACATAGTTACATAGTAATAGTTAGTGAGGAGTCCGCAGGCAGCTATTGACAGTACGATGCAGGCAATAAAAGGTGTTTTTAGAAAGCGGGAGTTAATGCCAACATGGACGTGCAGCATCCCAAAAAATGATGCAGCAGAACGCTGGGTAAGCACGGAAGGGCACGCTCACTCATGGACTCATAGAGGAGCAGCGCACAATCCTCCTGGCTGAGACAATAAGTGTGTATGTTCTCAGGACTCCGTGAACCTCTCAGGCCAGAACCCAACGGACCCGGTGAAGGTTCCTGAGCGGCGGGCCGGCCGGGAGGAGAGAAGATCTGTGGGAAAACTCCAGACTCACCGGCTGCTCGCTGTGTGTCGCTGGACAGAAGCTGCAGGCGCACAAAGCCATCCTGGCAGGTGAGAGTAACCTGAAAACCCACCAGAAAAATACTTTATTTTCCAATAATGTAACAGTTCAAGGGTGAAGGTATGTTAGCTTGGAGGCAATGCATTGTTAACTTTGGTTACCTTTTAGTTTTTTAAAGTGAATTCATGACAATGATTTTGTTTAAAAAAGGAAAGAAGAGACAACCTAAACTGATAGTCAGACCGACTGATACTGATGTTACAACAATGTCAATTCAACATAAACATAAGGATTATAAAAACATCATGAAAAGCACAAATCTGGAAGTCAATCAAGGAACTCAGGTGCAACTTACAAGTAACTGACTGTATTGAATTGAAATAACTCAAACAAATATATGAGGGGAAGGAGATGTTTTGATCATCCTGGATTTCATTTGAGAGTTTTATATTCAGTCGGAACACCCTGATCAGAATTCAATTTGAATAAATTATTTTAGTGCGGTTGGTTACATTTGAAGACGGACCATTATCCGGTCAAAGTACCGGGTGTTGGCCCGTGAAGCACGTGACCCGTGGAGGCCTCGCTGGAGTCCGTAGTGGCCGCGCCCCGCTATGCAGCCACTTGTTGCCGACTCTTAATGACAGACAGCGTCACATAGTGAGTGGTTTGAGGGAACTGGTGAACCGTGGGTCTCTGTGGAGGAAGGGAGAGGCTGTTCATTATTGGATTTGTTGAAATGTGTGTGCGAGGAGCCATTTTAATTATGTGCTGCTGTGGTTTGGGGTCTTCCCCTCTCTCTCTCTCTCTCTCTCTTTCTCTCTTTCTCTGCTCTACTTGGTCCAGACGACGTCCCTCCTCCTCGTTATTCCTCCTCTCGGCCGTTCCCGTGACAACTCTCCCGGCCGTTAATCGCCGTGGAGACGGACAGAGAGGGATCAAACGAAGGAGGGCGAGCAACTCAAATTGGCACCACATTGGCCATGTGATCTTCATTCCATTCTGGTTCCCCCTCAATGTTTCTTACCCTCCCTTTCTTTACTTTCCTACATCCTTCTTACCTTTTCTCAATATTACGGTACTCCTTTCACTTTGATGTCTCCTTTTTTTCATTCTCTCGCTCGTGTCCTTCTCCTGCCTCCATTTTCCTCCTCCTCTCTCCTGCCTCACACTTTCTTTTCTGTGATCACATCCCTTTTATTTGTCTTCCGTCCTTTCAGTGTTTCCCTCCCACCTCAAAGCTTCGCTCGGTTCTTTTCACTCCCCATTCCCGTCTACCGTTCTCGTCCTCCTACTTTTTCTCTCCTCTCTCTCCATTCACTTTCTACGACCCTCTCTCGCCCGCCCCTTCCCTTTGTTGCTGCAGTATGAGCTCACCGGCATTGAGCTGCGCCACACAGACCTACTGTTGGTTTGTCCCCATAGTCCTACCTGCTAAGTTTGGTTTCAGGGCTCCAGGATGCAGACGTTAATTAATAAATTAATAAACTTTATTTTTAAGGATTTTTTTATCAGTTGGTGACAAAAGGATTGGCAGCGACATCCTCGATATCACCTGACCTGCCTGACAAACTCCCTTTTTATTATCAACTCTTATCAACACATTTTCTGATGGGAGAGTCCTCATCTTTGGGGAAGTTTCTGTTTTTTAGAACCTTTTTAAAAAAAAAAACTTAAATTGTGCGACCAGCTTCCCTCAACTCTGAATAAACCCTGCAAATTACCATGGCAGAGGAAATGGAAGATATATATATATGTCTGTTTTTTTCAATATTTATTCATGTCTATTTCACTGATCTTGTTGAGAACTAGTTGAACACAGTTTACCGTCCATTCAACTTGAATGTCTACAACTTTAACCTTCAGTAAACCCTTACTGCAGCATGCGTCCTCACATGCAGATAATTAGATGATAAAATTACAGGAATAAGGACCTTTCAAAAGTTGTTGACAGCTCAATTGATTTTCCTGAATACAGTATTGAACATTTTAAATCTAAGTAAAGATGATCCTGGCCTGAGCTGATGCATTATCTAGACTCATAACATATCTGTAAGTCACAGTGTTGCCACCGAAGCAGCAGAGGCTGACCGTATAACCACTTTGTCCCATTGTCAACGTATTCGTTTACTATATTATAATATTAGTATTCTTCCTATTTGTGGCGTGTTAATGACCTCCTGTTTCTGAAAAAGGGATTAAAAAGCTTGCTAGCTCTGATGTTGAAAACTAATTATTGGGAGTTTAAGATAATTTGCATTTAACTGACTTTGACACACAATTAAAATGTGTTGAAATATTTGTTATGTTTTAATCACTAGTTGATGAAGCATTAATTTCATTGGTGAATAGTTATGTAAACCCAATGAACACATAATTAATATGTTAACCGATTGATGAGTGATTTTTAGCTCAAGGCCTGAAGCTTATAGAGACACAAAGTCACTGCGTCTGCGTCTGACAGGCTCGTCCTCATCCTTCGCCGAAACCAACCGCTTTCACCGCCGTGATGATAAGAGAGAAAATCTACTCTGCCTGAAGCACAACTACAGAGACGAGATGCGGTGATTATTGTCAGAATAATCATACAGCGGTGATTTTGATGTAGCAGAAAGTGAGACTGATTCTTGTAATTCGCAGTGCTGCGCTCGGATCAGACAGTGAGCATGACCGCAGGATTAAACGTACTCCTCCTGCTGCGGTCGTGTCCAGAGTAGCAAAAGAGCCAGAACAGCGTGCAGTCACCTGTTGTGTGATAACAACACAAATGTGTTTTAAATCAACCGCTCAAGCGTTTGGTTATTTTCATTTAGAAAGTGCTGCAAAAAAACTGATAAAAGAAAATGCATAGAAATTAAATCTGGATTATAAAAATACTACTCGCTTGGCAAACACTTTGTTCAACGGTTAACTTTTTCTTTCAGGGACGCTGGCAGCATTTTTTTTTTCATTTACTCTCTACTTTTTTTGCAAATGTAGGCAATATGTGAACTTTTCCTTCCCTCAAGAGGATTTGTAGACAGCGTCCTCTTACATCAAGGGACAGCATATATTTGGGATTTGCATGTGCACAGAAGCTGGGTGAAAAGCAAGTGAAACATATCCATTCCTTTTTGTTATTTGTTTTTTCCAGCAAAATAATCCCTCAGTGGTCCTCTGTGCTACGATGGAACAGTCTATGTGGAGAGGCGGCAGGCGGCCGTATCGAAATTGGAAGGCAAAACCGTAATGTACAAGCGAGCTCCAGTCCAGTCAGTCTCAGGGCGTTAAAGTGGCTGAACACAACTCGGAGGCCGTCATGAGTCTGTCAGCGCGACGGAGCTGCAGTCAACTTTTTCCACGTGATGCTTCTCCCGCTGTCAATCGCTCTCCTCCGGCTCCGTGGATGGCTGTTAATGCATATCAGAGACCTCGCCATGCATCAACATTACACGCAGTAACAAACATCCCTCTCTCTCTCTATGTCTGCATCTCTGTCTTTTGTGTCTCTGTCTGTCTCAGCCCGCTAGCGGGCCTTTAGTGCCGTGTTTGAGCACGAGGTGGAGGAGAGCAAGAAGGTGAGTCAAGCGCTTGACTCTCTCGTTCCCTCCCCCCTCAGCATCGAGCCGAATGTCTAAATTCCAGTCCCCCTCTCTGTTTCATTACGGAAGCGTTGGTCTCTCCGAATATCTCGCTGTGCCTACACGTGTCCCTCCATGTCTCTATTGTTTGGTGTCTTTGAAGCCACCATGTCTTGCATTTGTGCGTGATTGTATGAATTGATTCTGAAGGGTAGTGTGTAGCTTTCATCCTCTCAAGGACCTCTGGGATGCAAATGTGGCAGTTGGAGGATATCGGCGGCCTGTCGGGGGGTATTTGTTGAGGAAGGTCAAAGCTAAAATGTTCAGATGCATTCGCTGCGATATCACTGGTTGATACCAATATTAATATTTGAGAGTTAAAAAATTGAACCAAGATATTGTTCAATATTTGTTTTGCAATGTAAGTTCAGAATTCCTTTTTTTGACCTAATTATGAAATCACTGTAATAACGTAGATATTTAGCTAAACATTTCAGAATTTCAAAGTAGAAATTTTAATTTAAGTAAAAGCAACCACAAGATATGTTGTCTTTGTGCAGTGGTGGATTTTTGCTGGATGAAAATAAAATATGCAAAGCATTTCATATCATGGGTGTGCATCACTGATCACAACTGAGCTAATTGGTATTTATATGGTTTGTTTAACATGAGACAAACACCTTTTTCAAATGTCTTGCTTTTGTCCCCATAAACATGTTCATATTATAGAAACGTTAGATACATGCTGATGTGTCGAATAGTAGTACATACATGTTTTACACACATATATACAGTATACGTATCATTTTTATGTTCCTTTTTGTGTTTCTATTTGTGCATTTCTTCCTCTCTGTAAGTGTGTGTGTTGTACAGTTGGTTGTGTTCATCTGGTTGATTGTGTGGTGAAATTGAACCGTGGTGATTTAGCCGTCACGTCAGCGGAATATTGATGCCCGTGAAGCTCGAATGGGGAAATTATGAAGCTTAGAGCCAGGAAATGCATCTTAATTGCTGTTTAAGTGGGTGTCTTCATCAGAAAGGCAGAGATGGTGGGCCACGTCCCCGTACAATTCAGGAAAAACAGATAAATGGGTTAACACTCCTCTGCAGCACTCTATATGGAAGAGACAAATGAGCTCATAAAGAAACACTCTAATAGAGGGCTGCTCTGTGGATAGAGGGGGAGCTTCAGACGCTGTAACTACAGGAGCACCATCTCTTTTACGAGCTGCCGTTGAAAGCTCGACTTTCCGAAAGGACCGAAGGAGGCCCCACTGCGTCTCTCATGTGACTTCCAACGCGCCGCTGTTTTGCCTTCTTAATTCCGTTAACGCTCCAACACGCTCTGCTGTCAGAAAATCCGCAGAAGGAAATTAATCAAGTTTTTCATCTTCTGCGTGTCAAACCTCCTCGTTAATCGCTTGATTGCCTGAAAACAGCAGAAGTAAGAGAGCTCCGGCTGTGACAGGAAAGGTTGTTTTTGAGACAACCTGAAGAGTCTGAGAAACAATATGCACATGGAGATTTGATACGCATCATGTCCCGGGTAGAGGGTTTCGTGCTGCATGTGTACCTGCAGGGTCACAGTTAGGCCACTGCGGCACACTGAAGGACTGTAATCTCCACCCGTCCGCGTTCAGACTCCGCCGCCGTTACTGCCGGTGTGTTTTCTGTTGTTGCCGAGCGGTCAGAGTTGACTCAAACGCACTGAGTGGTTGGTACACTCAGTCTGACCCTGCTAAGACGTCGCTGGTCACCGTGGCGACGATAAAGCTCTGCTCGGCCTCTCAGTGAGGACGGAAAGATGCAGGTTGGCGACACTGGGCCAGCGAGGGATGAACGAATGAAATGTTCAAGAGAAGTTTTCAGGAGCCAGCTGAAAGGGATAAATTGAATGCACTATAATGTAATTCCTGTCCAGAAGTCTGTTGTTGTTTTTGTATCACTGCATGACTGCCTGTCCCTGTGCGTGTGCTAAACAAGGTGAGGGAGTTTAGTCCAGGTACCGGTTTCGATCTTCACATGAAACGATAGTAAAAGAAACACTCCCGGTATTGAAGGATTGTCAATGCATCGGCCTTTTTCTGCTTCAGCCTTTTATTCCACTAAAGCCTGTGCGTACTCCCCTCTCCTGTCCTCTCCCCTTGTTCAGAACCGTGTGGAGATAAATGACGTGGAGCCAGATGTCTTCAAAGAGGTGACGTGCTTCATCTACACAGGCGAGGCCCCCAACCTGGACAAGATGGCCTGCTGGCTGCAGCTGACAAGGTACAGAGTGTGTGTGTGTGTGTGTGCGTGCACCTGTTACTAGGTACCCTTATATACAGACAGCATGCATAATTGTGTAAAAACAACCATGTGCTCCTTATGCCCTGAACACACAGACATACACAGAGGTTCAAAATCTTCTAGAGATGTGGAACATATAGAGATCAACACATGTAGAATGAGGAGTTTCTCTTGTTTGTTCCGACACACAGCTTTCATACCTGAGGTTTCTTGTCAAGTCATCCAAAGCCACTCAGGTCTTCCAGTTTTTAAGAGCTCATTGCTTTAATAATATTATCAAGCTGCACATACATGTTTGTATCATATTTGTCCCCCTTTGACAAATCCGTTCCTGTTTGTTCTGTCTGAAGGATCCAATTATCCACTATTGAGTATATTGTTATATAAAGTCCAATACTTTTCAATGAAAACAAAGACGAAGATCTTGGCAAAAAAAAAGCTGTTCACGGGGCCTTTTCATCAACGGCACTGAGGATTGAATATTGTCAGCTTATCTCAAGATGTTGATATTTCTTTACTTCACTCGCAGCCTTCACGCTTGAGAGCAAAATTGCACTGAAATTATTGTGTATTCTCTTGACCGCTATTTTCGCTTACAAACAGCATCTTCCTAAACATCCCTGCATAAGTTTAGTGCGAGTGCATTGAGATGAGCACATCGTTAGTGTTAATCAAAATCACGCTCAAAATAAAATTCCCTCGCAGTCCCCGCTGAAGCAGCATGACTCATTCTGAAGTGTGACTGAATATGTGAGAAGATTATTGTTGCTCGCAATTTTGTAATTAGTGGAAATAATTCTTCTACCTCTCAAGTGATCCCCTCTCCCACCGCTGCTCCCCCACCACCCTCCCGAGCTGTCGCTTTTCCTTCTCTCGGCCATATTTTTCCTCTTATTCAATCTAAGTCTTGTTGTTCGCCGCGGCGGAGTAATTCCGCACTTCCGTATCATTACACAGTTGTTTGTGGCGGCGTTGTTTAAGTAATTTAGTTTACCTGCTGTTTCCCGTCTCTCTCCCGGCTACTGGCAGTACGCTCTGGTGAGGCTGAAGGTGGTGCACCAGTCTTGAGGGTGGAGAACGCCGCCGAGATCCTCGTCAAGATCCTCGCCAAGATCCTCGCCGACTTTATCGACTGAGACCGTTGATCTCCAGAACTACTAAAGTTTCAAGCTTTTTTGTTCATTTCGGTCTCACACACACACACACACACACACTTCTACACTTAGCTTTTGCTCGGAGGGAAGTCATTCATTTTCAGTGGGAGCAATTTTCTTTCTCCCGAGGAATTTTAATTTAATTCCCAGATTGGACCATTTTGCTTCGGTATGGTATTGAGCCATTTAAAGCAATAAAGCTCAGCTGCCGATGTTCATCATGTGGCGGGCAGCCTGCTTAGGTTGGACGGGGCCTATTAGCATCTGTGACCGCCGTTTATGTCCACGGAGAGCGGTGGTTGACCGACCAGTTCTCCCACAAAAGCGCATCACCTTCCCTCTTATTTTCTATCCCTTTGTTCATCCCTCTGTCCTCTATTCAACCATCACTCTTTCCTGCCTGGACCTCCCTCTCTCCTTTCATTCATTCCCATCTTCCATGCTCTCCCTCTCGCCTCTCGGCCAGTGCTTAAGGGCTCCTGCACGCCTAAAGGTGTTCAGCAATGCAGATCTCTGCCCTTAATCCAAGTCATTAATTGTGGTTACGGCCGTTATGACAGTTTAATTTGCCGGAGAGTTGTTGTGGTGGAGGGGAAATTGGCCACGAGGGACTCCTGGCAGGCGAAACAATATCAATCCGCCTCCCGCGGACACAATGGAAGAAATCAATTTAGAGGACGAATGCATAAAGGATCCTCCCGCCCAGTAGTACCTCAACCTCTTCCCAGACCCGCCTTCTCAGGCAGTTTACGGTCATTTATTCCAGACAATAGGATTTGTCTTTTTGCCTTCTCAGTCTCATTTATTCACCCTCCACAGGGATGATGCAGAGAGTAAAGCCACAAAGACAATCTCTATCAACTGTGTTCAGAGATTAGAATTTACGCACTTTTCTTGTTGGCGATGGTAGTACGACGGTACAATCAATTTAATAATTGCTGGAATTTTTAGTTAATAAAAGCAATCCAGTGTGATTACCTGCGTCTGGAGGTCACAGTTTGGCCTCTTTTTAATTTACCTTCACATCGCTGCTGCTCTCTTTATTATCTATCGCTCACCTCCTGGTGTTTTATTCATTTATTTATTTATTTGCTGCCTTTACTCTTTCCCCTGTCGGTCCGTCCCTCCCGCTTCCTCTCCTGCTGTGACTGCTCTTTTCCTGCCCTTCGCTGGCCGGTCGCCTCACCCTCACCAGACCAGCCATTACCGTAGGCAGAGGCCCACCTCCTCCACAGAGGCTCGGGTCAGAGGTCAGCTGGAGGTCTGGAGCTGCTGTGCGGAATACATAGGACCACACACACACCCCGAAGTGCCAAGAGTGGCCATGCCAAGACACACACACACACACACACACACACACACACACACACACACACACACACACATGCTGTTGTTTATAGACACACAGTAAATCAAGACAAATGCCATTAAAGGCCACACAGCGGTGTGCGTGATAGTGCAGCGGGTGTCAGGAGGTTGAAGACCGCCGCAGGGTCTGCTGGGGGAAATACATCTGTGGGTGTGAGATGACCGCCAATAATACTCACCAGCAATTAATGAGACATAATGCATTAGTCTATTAATTGTGTACAAAAACTCATTTCTACAGTCTTTCTTGACCATTTTCACTGACATTTGTGCATCATCTTATATTATCTTTATATTATATATATATATATATATATATATATATATATATATATTATATGTTATACATTTGACATTTCATAACTTTGTTTCATGCATGTGTTATTGAAAACATGTAGGCAGAATCGGAAGGCAATGTCTTCATATCCTCACATCAATAAAACAAACTGTGTGTATGTGAGCCTTTTAGAATAGGCTACAATTATCAGAATGTGCAAACATCAAGGCTTCTTCATCTGGCTGAAACGTATACTGCAGATATCAATATGAAAGAAGACAATAAAAAGAAATTCTTCAAATGCATTTTTCCACAAAACGTAATAGACAAAGAATATTTTTTTTATTGATTTTCCCCCCATCACAAAACATGTCCGCGACCCACTAGTTGAGAACAGGGGAGCTTTGACTCTGTGAAGGGATCATCATTTTTTAGGTGTCTGAAGAGAGGTTGCAGATTATGTGCTGTGGCTGTGAAGAATGTGACATGATGCAACTCAAGAGACTCTCTGCTTATTTATGACCCGTGGCTTTTATTTGTGTGATGCTATTTCTCCAAGAATGAACTTCGGGGTTAAGCAATTAAAAATCAAACACCAGCTCTGCCATCTGGTATGAAACATCCTTAATGTCTCAGAGCCGGCACTCCCTGCAAAAAATCGTGTTTATATGTGCACGTGTCCATTTACTTTCTTTCCATTAAACATTGGCTGGACCTTCCTCTACTTTGTATCTGCTCTCTTTCTCTCAGTCACGCTCCATCGCTGATGGAGATGATGATGATGATGATGATGGACACAACGAGCTGGAGGTACATTGTGACCTCTCATCCGCACCTGGTTGCAGAGGCCTAACGCTCCCTGTCCTCGGCTCAGTGCCCCCAACACGTCTCAAACAGTCCTGGTGGTCAGAGAGACTCTTCCTGTGCCACCGCCGCTGCGTCCTCTTGTGATGACAACCTCAATGCTGCGTCCTGCCAGTCCGGCCCGCTCTCACGGCACCGAGAGACACCCGAGACTGCAACCGGATACGACTGGGAGAAGCTGCTCAGCTGAGCCGACCAGAGGACAATAGGGAAACAGAGGAGCTACTGAACTTTACACTGTGGGTGTGCATGGCGGGAATTACTCAGGATCTGAACCGGGACATGTTGCCAAGGATGTAAGGAAACCTGGCGTATTCCTTAAATCCTTTGTATTGGAAAGCTGCAGCCGTTATCTGCGGATTGATCTCCGGGCTAAAAAGGAGAAGTCAATGTGAAGTCAATGTAAAGTCAATATCGTGACGTATTGTCTTGAGTGTTGACGCCCAAACTGTGCATGTAATGTGAAGAGGGTCAACCAACCGAAAGGTGAAAGACTATTGTTCCCATTGTGTAGGACTGAAACGGCTGGTCTTTTGACGCTCATTTTTCAGGTTATCATGGTGCTGCATTAATTACCTGAAAGATCCTCAATTGTTTGCCACTTATCACAAGTATGCTGTCAAAACATCTGTAATAGACGCTATTTGTTTTATTGTTAGCAGAGAAGTTACACGTTGCGGCTACAACTGAAGTGCTGAGCATTCTGCAGAACACACGGATCGTGTTGTCTGCTTCTTCCAGCCATCTGTGACTCTGTATCTTTTTCATTTTTCTCATCCACAGTAGAACTGCTCTTTCCTTGAAGACTCAAATGTCTCGTTTGAATGAACATTATTGGAATTGTTGCCAGTTAACATCAGGCTCCGTTTTGAAATTTAATGTGAGCAGCCAGAGAGTTAACACAATTTGGAAGACGTGTCTGCCTTGCTAAAACAATACATTGCAGAGCATTTCCTTTGACTGAATCTACAGAATAAAGATGTATTTGAATTTTCTACAGCCAGTGTTTTTCGTCGGTGATCATTTTGTTATTCGTCTTCATACAGTTTGGACACGTCCACCAGTTACTGACTCATTAATGCTGAGCCTCTTTCAACTCACCGCCTGGCCAGTGTTTGTGTTTGTGAGTGGGTGTGTGTGTGCTTATTCCTGTCGTGACCAATGTTTGATCCCCGGTGCACATGCAGCTCACCTCGTGTGATCACGAGGGCTCACGTGCAGCCGTGAGCCGGCTCGCCACTCACTCACTGTCACCGGCCCGTTTGACTTTTGTCTCTGTGGCATTGCTTGAGTGGCAGTTCATCAGAGTGAGGCGGATCCTTTTCCCGGACGATATTTT
>NW_027554950.1:0-40482 GCF_964276395.1 Gasterosteus aculeatus | reverse complement strand
TATTTTGCCAATTTGAACCATTAAATAACTAAATAAAAAATGTGAATTAATTTAATACATTTTTTTGTTTGTAATTTCATACATTAATAAATATTTTTTGTTAATTTCTGTGAATATTTCCTGTAGCAGAAATGCTTTTATAGTGACAGTTTCTTTCCTTGCTACCTGGACGTAGTAAGTTCCTTTAGACTGAGCGTACATCATCAGGAAACAGTAGTCCAGGTTCTGCTTCGTCCTCCACCTGAGGAAGAGGAGGAAGCTAAAACATTTGTTCGTAAAGTGATTACAGTCTTTTCAAAATCACAGCGTCCTGAAAAGGTAATTCAACTGCATTGCATTAACTGACTTATTCACATCCGTCTGTGAAGGAAGTATTTAGAATAAAAGTAATAAAAGACTCTTCTGAAGAATGTGTTAAAGCTGCATTCTCTCTAATGACTAGTAGGGGCGGCATCAGTTAAACCTTCTCCATTCTTTAGATAAATAAAGCACAACAAACAAATGTTTCCACTTGTTTTTACTGTTTTCATTTCTTCCTTTTACGTCTGATGTCATTTCAAATCTAAATCCAGATGTTTCCTCTAAACTCGTGAGAATGTATGAGAAGAAGCGTCTTTGTGTGAAGTGAAGTCGTGCTCCTGCTCCTCCAACGCTTATTGTGTCAATAATCCCGCTGAGGTTTAAACACACCTGGTTTACACCTGTCCTAAAGAGGTAACTACAGCTAGTTAAAAATCACAACAAACATCAACAACAACAATATCAATAACAACTTCCTACATTTCGGATTCCACGGCCCCTAAAAGGTTGAATCTATCCTCCCCTACATTAACTTCCTGCATCCTTCCTTCCTCCTCCCCGTGTCCCCTCCCCCACTCCTCGCTCCCCCCCCCCCCCGACTTCTCTGTGTTTCCACGGAAACAGGGCCAAAGGGGCGAAGCAACAGGGTATTAACTAAGATGATGTCACCTCAATCTGCCTACTGTTTTATTTTCAGGGAGGGTTCTGTCAAGGAGATAAGGAAGGGAGCGGAGCAATTTAAGTTTGTGTGTCTTCGTTTCTCGCTGTGTGTGTTCATGTGTGTTTGTGTGTGTGTGTGCAGTTAGCTTGTTCAGTATCGTTCAGAGCTCCATGACAGGCTGACCGACGCCTGGGAAGTTGTTTAACACACACACACACACACACACACACACACACACACACACACCTGACTCTCTCCTTTGGGTCTCCGAAGGATTCTCGGAGTCGAGAGAAGTCCGGGTAGAAGTGGATGGACGGAGAGACGACTTCCAGAAGACCCGACTGAATCTCTGCTGGAAAACTGAGACATAAAGAAAACATAATGTATATTTTACATATATTTATATATAGTATAGTATCATATTATTTAAAGTGTGACACAGTGCACTTAATGCCGGGACAATAACGTTAATTAAAACTGAGACAAAAGCGAACTTCATGGTCATCACAACTACAAGTGAAAGGAGAAGAGAGACAGAAGAAGAAGGAGAAGAGGGGAGAGGGATGGCAAGAAGGAAGACGGGAAGGAGAGGAGATAAAGGGGACACGGTAGAGACGGTAAGAGGGACCAGGGAAAAGGTTGTAGGCAAGAAAACGAGAATGAGAGAAAAAGGAGGAAAGACGGAGAAAAAGGAGATAGGGAATAAAAAGGAGGATGAGAGAGGAGGAAAGAAAATCATTGGAGGCAGGAAAAAAAGCAAGGATGAGGGAGAAGGAAATAAGGACATAGGATGTAGTGAAAAAATCAAGGATGAGGGAGAAGGAAATAAGGATGTAGGATGTAGGGGGAAAAGAAAGGATGCGGGAGAAGGAAATAAAGATGTAGGATGTAGGGGGAAAAGAAAGGATGCGGGAGAAGGAAATAAGGATGTAGGATGTAGGGGAAAAAGAAAGGATGAGGGAGAAGGAAATAAGGATGTAGGATGTAGTGAAAAAATCAAGGATGAGGGAGAAGGAAATAAGGACAGAGGATGTAGGGGGAAAAGAAAGGATGCGGGAGAAGGAAATAAGGATGTAGGATGTAGGGGAAAAAGAAAGGATGAGGGAGAAGGAAATAAGGATGTAGGAGCAGGTTGTGGTAAATAAAAAAAAGAGAAGGAAAATGAGCTGTGAGTGAAACCTTAACAAAGGGATGAAAAAAAGGAATTAGAGTGTAAGATAAAAAACATCATTCACGCGAGTGAGTGTGTGTGCGTGTGTGTGTGTGTGTGTGTGTGTGTGCGTGCGTGCGTGCGCTTGTGTGTGTGATAAATGAATCATGCTCCAACATGCTGCACTTTGATTGCATGCCGTAAACAATGGCGCACACACAGCTGTTCACACGCGATATAAAAGCCTGCAGGGTGCGAGCCGACATCAGAGACAACACACAAACACAAACACACGAACACACAAACGCCGTGTCTCCTCCCGGGCCGGTTGCCGGAGAAACCGCATCCCATCATGCAGGTGGACGACTTACAGGCGCTTCAGGTTGTCTGCTACACTGCTGGCGTACTGCTGGTCGGCCTGAAGACACACAACACACAGGAAGTTAACAGGTTCAGGTTATTCATATTTAACATCACACCAAGGCCGTTACTACAAAACACCAGCAACGCGTGTTGTTACGTGAATTTTCTGAATAAAATACTTTGCTGGGTTCAAGAACACTGTTGAATACTACATAACTCAATGTAGTGAAAGAGATAATGAAACAGTTGGTATGGTTCCGCAAAAGAAGGTGAAATACTCTGTTACTTTGGATGTTGCCAGATTTTCTGTGAAGATAAGTGAAGAAGATCTGTGAAGAAGTTTATTTTTTTTGATTGGATGTTGGAAGAAAACGCACAGTGTGAAGAGCAGCGACCGGGCGTCACTTTTTGAAATGTGTCGGTAAATATTTATATTCTTTTTTTATTTTATTTTGGTCACTTTATGATTCTTTTCTACAGGAGCATCACAGTGTTCATACTTCTACTTTGATAACAAGGTAAAAAGTATAAATACGGTAGAGAAAAGAAGAGAAGTGTATCTCTATTGAGATAAATAAATAGGTGTTTTTATTATTTTGTCCACCCCGATCCCTTCATTGGCTGCACGTTTCCCCGAGAAACAAGACGAGGATGTTTTCTCTGTTCTGCGCTAGTTGCCAAACTTATGTTCTTCATCACCGTAGCGTGTTGGAACACAACGCACACCCTCTCTCACTCACACACTCACTCACACACTCACACACACACACACACACACACACACTCACACACACGTGGTGGACTGACATCATGTGAACGTTTTTTCTTCTCACTTGAACAACAACATGAGCAATCGCTGACATCACAGTTGAACCCTCCTCTCGACCAATCAGGGTCCAGCTGGGACCCGATCATGTGGATGTGCAGGTCGCTCTCACACACTAACACTCACACACACAAATCTCCACCAGCCAAGGAGAGTGTGTGTCTGCAGGGAGCGTGTTTGTGTGCTTTGTTTCGAGGTCCTGACGGTGCCAGCTGGGTGGAGCTTACCACAGAGCTCGGCACTAACAAGGAGCAGACTAAGAGTTCACAGCGTCTTTTTTTAATGATTAATAAACTACACTTCTGTAACTAGGTACTAGGTCTTCTAGTATACTACATATCGGAGGGAACTATTTAACTTCTATCTCATTTATCTGATAACTTAAATGAAGGAGGTGTGCACGCACACTCACACTCACACACACACACTGGAGCAACAACAAGCTCTCGTGGACATCACAGAGCAATTGAGAACACAACAAAAGCTTTCACTTAAACACACATATGCAAAGTTTTCAGGAAAATCATTTGAAAATATGCCCACCACTATGGTGCAAATTCAAGGGAAACTTTTATTGTTTTTGGTTGATTCGGGGGCTACACATTCTGTAATACAACAAAAGTATTTTCCAGGTCAGAAACTTAGTGGAAAACAGGTTTTCTCACAAGGAGCTTCAGGGATGACTATTGTAGAGAGATTTACGGCACCTATGACCAGTACACACACTGACTCAACTGACCCTGAACCAGACATCACAGTAAAACATTCCTTTTTGCTGTCCTCTTGCTGTCCCATTAATCTAATGGGCAGAGACCTCATGTGTTCTTTCGGCATTAGCCTCATCTCCACTCCTACAGGGTTGCAAGTGGTGAGATGCAGAGCCATTGACCAGATGGCAAATACAGTTATATGTGATCCAATGTTTGTGTACCAGTGGTGGCTTCCGGTTGACCCACAATCAGAACTGTCCCACCTGGCAGCATCACGCGTCCAGCCTGAGACAGAGTGCATGGATGCTTCATATCTCCACTGCACAGCTCATGTGTCACATGGGCCAGATAAGCAATATGATGCATTATTTCTACAGGATCTGAATGATCAAATTGCATGTATGACATTGTTTTGGTCCACACTTAAATGTGCTGTTTCCGTTTCTCTCACCCCCTCTCAGCAGCACCTCTTTAATGTGGACTCTTCTTTCCCACACATCTCCTTGTCTAAAGCAGCAACAGACCAAAAGAGACCTGATTGGCTTCAACACGATCCGATGAGGAAGATTTTCACACGAATCGGGTAAGAAGTTGATATTCTGATTTTCAAACGGGGCTTCCTGAATTATAACGGGTGATAACAGATTACAAAGACGGGTATTTAGTACTTTGGGATTTTTTTTAAATTATTTTTTCTCTCTCTTCTTAGAAAATCCAAATTTCGGTTATTTGATTGGGCTTCTAATGATGATAACTTGTCTTTTTATCCGGTTATTTGAAAAATGTGTATAAAATTATAAGAGTAATTGTACAGTATTTCCGGTTCATCAGCATCCAACTTTTTACTGAGGAAGACAGGGAGCAATGTGCGTATTACGATTGTATTCAGACTAACACTCTGAAAACGCATAATTGTGACCCTTGACCAAAGAGGAAGACAGGGGCAATTGACAATTGTGACCCTTGACCGAAGGGGAAGATAGGAGGGATTTTGAGAGTTCACTGAAGTCGCAAAATCTCAGCCCTTGACCTAACAGGAAGACAGGAACAATATCGGGGTTTTCGGACAGAAGTCTGAGAACAGATATTTGCGCCCTTGACCTATATTTATTAACCAATAGTTCTGGTTGGGTTTTAACTTGTATTTTTCCTACGTAAAAGAAAATCAAGACTTATAGTGACGACTATATTTTAAGTAATAAAAAGTATACTTCACCACGCCTGAAAGATGGGTGGTGTACACGGTAAAGGTAAAAAGGAAATGGGTTCTCCGGAGGGACCCATTGTGGATCTGATGAGAAGGAAATATGGAGATCAATCTCTAGAGTTTTTGCCCGAGTGGTCAAAAGATTTTGGGTTCCCTGCAAATGGTTCTTTCAGTAGAATAAAACTGAACATGTTACGAACAGGCTTAGAGGGAAAAGAGAAGGGTATAAAATCTCAGAGGGTGATAAAAGGCAAAGACTTGGAGGACATTGAGAAACAAAGTAAATGGTTAAAATGGTGGGAGGATGAATGTGAATGTAGAGAAAGGAAACAAATGGCTAAAGAATTGACATGCGCAAAAACCACATTGGTTGAAAAAACAGATCCAAATGTTATTGAACAAAATGACCGATGTGCTTCTTCTCCCTTGTATCCGAGTCTCACGGGGGCTGGCGGCCCTCTCCTCAACACATGCCCACCACCGTACCCTGCTTCATCTGCGAACCAGCAACCTCCGTCTGCAGGAGCACATATCAAAGTTCACTACACCCGGCAGAGGGAGGAAAAGGAAGCGGCAGAGAAAGCAGCACAGGAACGACTCCTCGGCGAAGAGGAGGAAAAGAGACAGGCTGCTCTCCCCACTCGCTCTCGCTCTCCAGGAGCAACCGGAGGGGACACTTCTGCCATCAACAAACTGATTGCAGAGCAACCATCTACATCAGATGTTTTTTCCCCCTCTTTCGACCCAGAGGGAGTTCCCCCGGATGCAAAATCTGTGCTCCAAACCCCAATGATTCAAGTACCAGGACACTCAGGTCCCATACTTGTTTTCCTTGGACTGATACGGACATTAGAGCTGCAATGGCTCATCTCCCGCCGATACAGCACTCGGGAAGACTGTTTGCTGAAGCATTCATGGACTTCTGTAAGCAATTCCTGCCCAACTTTGCTGAAATTCGACGTGTTCTAATGAGTCACGTGGGTCCGACTCACTACCAGAAGCTCAACCAGCTGGTTGCAGGAGACACCAGTGCGGCAGACGTTGAATGGAGTTCAAATCAAAATAAGCCGTACAGAGACGCACTCACGGCTTTGAACGACGGCATAAAGACTTTGTTCCCTGACAAAGTGGATATGACTCCCATCAACAATACCAAGCAGGCAGCGGGTGAGTCCGTCCATGATTACTACCAAAGACTTCTCACAGTGTTTAATCTTAACAGTGGCATTCCACAACCCGCCGCGTTAGGAGACGCTCTGGGGACGTGGGAATCACACCTGAAGAATGCTTTCATGAATGGACTATTGCCCGACATAAAAATGAATGTGCAGCGCTCTGTTGCTGGAATGGAAGACTCGCGACTCGCGGATGTAAAGAAACATGCTGCGCATGCGCAATCCATGGACAGGAGTGGGAAAAAACACGCTACGACTTGAAACCGTTGATTACCGTTTCAAAAGCTTTGTAAACATGACTCTAGCTGGCCTTAAGGGTATTCGCGAGGAAATGACCGCCATGCGTTTAATGATTATGCAGAACCGCATGGTACTAGACCAATTGACCGCTGCCCAAGGAGGTGTTTGTGCTATCGTAGGAGAATATTGCTGTACGTTTATCCCTGAGAATGACAAAGACGAAGGCATAATCCATCAGGCGATACAAAACATGACAAAACTTCGGGAATCTATGACAAGAGATAAATCTCCCTCCCCAGATTGGCTCACACGGGTGTGGTATTCATGGAAAGGAACACTAATACAAGCAGCTACTATCCTCTGTGTTCTCTTCGCATTCGTAATTTGCGGTATCCCATTGATCCGTCATACGATTGCCCAACTCCTGGCGAAACAAATGGCTATGTACAGCCTGGGGTCACCTGATGACTCACCACCAAACTTGTTCCCTAGACGCGACTCTGACAATAACCCCAACAGTGACTCGGACTCCCTTGACGAGCTGAACACTTACGACCTCGACACATACGCATAGTGACATAGTGACACACTGTCTGTGTGCATTCCTGGTGTTCTAAATGTTTTTTGTTTCACAGTAGCTTGCTAAAACAATGAGAAATAACATTCTCACAAAAACAGCTTTTATTCTTGCATTTATTAGTATGTAACGTAAATATGATTGATATAATGACCTTTCCACAATATTCTATATCTGTATTGTGTGAAAGGGGATCAAGTTCTGGTATTGTGATTTAAACATGTTCTCATTTCTTTTTTATTTCAATACTGTACACATGACATCTGGGGTGTAACGCTCAAATCCTGTGAGAAGGTTTCCAGTCTTTATCTTCTCCTAACAGATTTCTTCCTATTTTCCCATTTCGGAGGGTTTTTTTAGGGAGTTTTTGTTCTGTGGCAGGAAAAGTTTTGTGAGCGATGTCCAGATGTTCAATGTTTTGTGATATTTGATGTGGCAGATTATCAGCTGTTAAATTTTTAGAGTAGTCATTCTAAATTGATTGCATAGTTTGTGATTATTATGTAATCAAAAGAGTGGAATGTAATGGGAAAATGATATGTGACCCTTTTAAATGCTTCATTTGTATAACCAGTTTATTAGTTGCAAGTGCTTAGGTCACAAAGGCCCTGACATAAGAACTGATGTCTCCCACTTGGATTAGATGTTTCCAGCGTCATAGCTGTAGAGATTGAACAAAGTGTTTGTTATGTCTATGACCACCTTTGTTTTAGCATGTTGGGAGAGCAAGGACACGGTCAAAGAACTGACGTGTCTCACATGGATAAGATGTTCCCCGTACCCTGGCTGTAGATACTCAACAAGATGGTTAACGGTTTCTGTTGACGCCACCGATATCTAAGTTTAGGTATAAGAACTGCCTCGATGTGTTGGGAAGAAAAGGAGGTTCTTGACAGTCTACTGACCACGTAGCTGTTGTGACCCTTTTTCCCTTGCAAGGAAATAAACGGAGAAAAGACATACTTGACTCAGAGCCTTTGATTCTTACTTAACGATTGTCTGTGCAAAATCTTCCACCACAATATTAAAACATGGTATTATCAACTAGTGATGATCATTGTAGTTTAATCTACCAGCAGTATATAAGGTCATTCATATTAGCTGCACCCTTTAAACCACATTAAAGTTATGATATAATATTCTGCATACATGAGTACATTTTGGTGCCAACACTAGTATTTCTCTTATTATTTTTTACTTCTTTAAGCTCTGCATATATTTATTCAGCTGTGTGTAACGCATGGATATTCTTCTTGAATGCATGAAAACAAACAGATTGAGAACATAATTCAATCTTCAAAAAAAACATTCTGCTAGATTCAAAGTATTATTCGGGATACTTATCTCCAGACTTTGTTTGATGAAGAGTTGAGAGGAAGATAGTTTTCCCCCTCGTGATCTGAGCGATTATTTAGTTTACGTTCCCCTCCTCGCCGATGTTAGTGAGTTTGTCTTTATTTATGTCTACATTCGTCACGTTGATACCTTGTGTTTTTTCTTTCTCCAGGCTGCATGTAATGTCTGAAATACCCCCCTCCATTTTTTAATCTTTTATCAGACACAGTTTTCCGAGCAGAGGGGGGCGTTGGGTTGGGGGGGGGGTTGTTGCCACGGACTCTAGGCGGTGGAAGTGGAGCGACGTGTCCGATGGAGGAGGGGCAGAAGCATGTGATGAAGCACGAACGGGCACTACAAGCGAGCACCCTTGCTGAAATCAGCGCTTTGCTAACCTGAACGCAGACACCATTATGTCTCTGTTCTGTTTGAATAACATACAGTACCAGTCAAAAGTTTGGACCCACTTTCTCATTTAATTGATTGAAAAAATGTGTCCAAACTGTTCCAGACTTTTGATATATATAATAAATAATATAAAATCTGTACATTTGAAGTGGAGTCATCTGGACGATTTTTCTGTTGAACAGGAAGCGACCATATTTGGACAGAAGAGGATGTAGAGACTTGTATACTTTCTGGTAGAGACCTGTCAATCAGCGTGTAGCCCCGCCCTAAAGCATACCCTGCTTTATGGCCTTTTGACTCTGAATGGAGCACAATTTACTAAATGAACATCATGCTCTAATGAAGAAGACTTTAAACTAGAGATTGAGGCCATAAACCCAAGTTTACAGTGTTCTCTGAGGGAATAAATCAAAAGAAAGTAGAGTAATTTTCTCATAGACTTCTATAAGACCACAGGAGTCGCCCCCTGGTGGAGACTAGAGAAGATGCAGCTTTAACACATAGAGAGCGGAGCATATAGGTAAATATACAAACAACATACGTATGAGTGTGTGAGATCTGAGATTTAATGACAACAAAGAACAGCTTGATAAATAAAGTTTCAGGCGTCAAACTAATAACGGCGCACGAGAAGCTGCTGCACTGTGTGTGACCCTTATCACTGTTACTGCGAACACAAACACCCACACCCACACACACACACACAGCTGTAAATGAGAGCAGGAAAACTCTTCACACTGAAGTGATTTCACAGCTTAAATAATTCAACGCACACACACAAATTTTTTTTCCTCCCCTGCAGCGGTTAGCGTTAGCACAGACGCTAAACACTGAGATTATCAGCCTGTGTGTGCGTCGGGGTTCATTATCTAAACCACTGACCTTTATAATGCATGCATCAACACACATGCTCGCACTGATGGCTAATTACCCACACACACACTGACACACATGGACACACACACGCACACTCACTGACCTCAGCGATGAAGACGACGATGACGCAGTCGTCTTTCTCGGCCGGACTGAGCTCTGACATCAGAGAGCTAAGTGTGTCTGTCAGGTAGGAGTGGACCTCCCTCTTTACACTGGGAACCCCCATCACTATGGAGACTGCACACACACACACACACACACACACACACACACACACACGCACAGACACACACACACAGATATAAGAACATTTAAAAGCCTCTCTGTCTTCCTTTAACCTTTTTTTCTCTGCTTGATGCTCCGAGGAAAAAACACTTTGTGTTCAGTCCGATCAGTTTCAAAGCTTTACGCAGACACAAACACACACGCACACACACACACGCACACACACGCAGATACGTTTAAATTAATTTATTCATCTGTTTCCACTCGTGTTTTTTTTTTCTTTGCAGCACCATAAAGTACTTTGTGTCCGACAGACGAGTTTTGCTCCGAGTGCCTCATGAATACATTTGACGGCGGCACACAAACACGCACACACACACGCGCTCACACTCTTGTGTTCTGTGTGTTTTATCTGTATTATGCCCTCTGTGTACAGCAGGCTTTGTCCGAAAATGGTCTACAAAGCAGAAAAAACGTTAAATAAATTCGACCCGACACACACGGTGACCTTGCCCCGGCCCGGCTGGTTTTAGCTGTTTGTTTTTCTCTGCATGGAATGTGGAGTACATCTAGTGTGGGGAGGGGGGGGCAGTTAGTCATCTCCCCAGGGAAGGTGCACTGTGGCCGGGTTGATGATTGTGTCATTGTGCCTCCGGGGCGAGGAGTGGGAAGGCGCTTTTAATGCATTAAAGTAATATGGTGAAGATGTTAATCGATCTAATCTGGTCCGGCGGTTGCCTCTCACCCCCGGTGCGCCCCTGCCCCAGGTGCACGGCCGGCTGCAGGCTGTCCTCCCGGTTCAGCAGGTGAGGAAGGTGGTGGAAGATGGAGGGAAGCTGCAGGACGTTTTTACTGCTGCTCACATTCCACAGCTTCAGCCTCGTCTCCTCTGATAAACGGGAAAGAGAAGGGGCCGGGTGAGGCAAGAAGAGACCAGTTATAGCAGGTTAGACCACATGAGGTCAATGTAGCCTAGAGTAGACCCGGTTAAATCAGGTTAGACCAGGTTGGGTCAATGTAGACTAGATAAGGACAGGTTTGACGACGTGAGGTCAATGTAGACTAGATCAGACCAGGTTAGATCAGGTTAGACCAAGTTAGGTCAATGTAGATAGATAAGGACAGGTTACATCAGGTTTGACGACGTGAGGTCAATGTAGACTAGATCAGACCAGGTTAGATCAAGTCAGACCATGCAAGGTAAATTTAGACTAGAAAAGGTTATATCAGGTTGGAACATAAGAGGTACATTTTGACTAAATTAGTTCAGGTCAGACCACATGAGGTCAATGTAGACTAGATTAGACCAGGTTAGATTGGGTAAGACAATTTGGTATCTTCTGAGACATGTCTTATTTCACCCAACAAGCCCTCTTAGTCCGTCTTACATTAGTCCCATGAGGAAAGCTTTATGCAACAGCTATATTTAGGTGTATATAATCCATTTTTCAGGACAAGTTAATATGAAACCCTTTTAGACCACAATAAAAGCAGATTACGCCACGCTGTAGCAGGATTATACTGACCCGAGAGGCTGCTCCAGGTGCGGTTGATGTCTCTGAGCGCCTGTTTCTCAGCGATGGCTCTCTTGATCTCCTCCAGCACCAGATTCAGCTCCTTGGAGCGCAGCAGGTTCTCCTGCTCGGCCGAGTGAAGGCGCTCCCTCAGCGCCAGGAACTCCCGCTGGTAGATGTCCACCACATCTCCTGCAGGGGAGACAGGTGGAGAAGGGTTACCTGGGGTTTTGAGGCTTTTTTTAGAACAGGAAACGGCAAATGTTACGAAAACCAGCACGCAACCGGTGAGATGTCTACAAATAACAAACATTCAGGGTGTTCAAAAACTGTAAGAATACTTTTTTGTATACAAAAACGGCCACCAATTAACAGCTGGTGGACTTGAAAGTATCGACAAGCGAACATCTTCCTCTGAGCCATCGAGCTCCATCGACAACATTTAACAGCTTTTTTCAAGGAATCTTCCTTCATAAAGATCGAAGCTCCATAGGCAGGATTCAAAATATTCCCTTCACATAACGGGACATGTTTTCGTATCGTCTTGTGTCTCATTTTTTTATGAATTTCTCAATTTTAATACCGGACCGTTCTGATTGATTACATTTAAATACCAGAAGACAGACATTTAAATATGAGCATGTTTTTTCTGATTTGCCATCGCTGTCATGGACAGATGGAAACGAAGAGACAGAATCCAGCTCCTTGGGATTAACGAGAGAGTTTATGGGAACAGACAAGTATGGGGGAAAATATATATACGTAATCTGAGTGAAAACATGAAAATAAAAAGCTTAATCCTTTGATCTAAAAGCAGCAAACAGCACCCATCATCCTTCCATCATCCCTCTCCGGGTTAATGCTGTGTGAAAGTAAATCTGCTGTAATCCCCGGTTATTCAGATGAATAAACTCTCACATCACCGCTGCTTTAAATAAGAGACGGCGTGGAGTCCGTCCCAGGGAATAAACAATAAGCTTTATTCTTTGTGTTATTCAGCGCGAATACTGTATAAGAAGATAAAGATTAATTTCCTACATTAAAGAAAGGCCCACGGGATATATATAGAATATATATTCAAGTAGACTATGAAGAACCAAATTAAGGCCATTTTCACTTCATTTTTTTCATGTAGTGTACTTTTCATTTCAATGTTATTAAACTTTTGGTTTTATTTCCTTCCAGACATGGAAGCACAGAAATTTCTTTAACCATAATTAAAGGTCCCAAGACATAAATCCCAGGAATATTAAGTCCATGAAGGCCTCACCTTTTGCACATTATTTTGGCTTGAATTCTGAGTATGAGTGCTAAAAAGTATTTTAATATTATGCTTTCAATGTTCTGTCAATTCTCCTATTTAGCTGCATGTTCCATTTGTTTTATTTACTGGTTTGAATTTTGGAGCTTTTTGTTGCAGTGAAACCCGAACCGCTCGTTAAAAGTAGAGAGAACCGCTGGATGAGACCCGTCTGGATCGGTAGTGGTCGAGATCCTCTACTCTGTTTGGCTGATAACTGAAGTGAGTTTCTGAGCATGCACACACACACACACACACACACACACACACACACACACAGACGAGTTTTTAATGATGCTGCTGCCCAGTTATTTATCTGCATTGATGAAATAATCTCCTTCCTGCAGACTGATGGTAAACTGGTCCTTGTCTGTGCTGCAACTCCAACTGCTGAAAACAACACAACACCAACATAATCACACAAGGCGCATGTCTGTGTGTGTGTCTGTGTGTGTGTGTGTCTAATGACTTCTGCAGCCTATAGGCTTATCTTTCAGGTCAAAACGGGAAGACGAAAACACAAATGGGTATACATGTTTTCAGACACAGTGAACAGCTTGTGTGTTTGTGTGTGAGAGAGAGAGAGAGAGAGAGAGAGAGAGAGAGAGAGAGAGAGAGAGCGAGCGAGCGAGAGAGAGAGAGAGATAATAACATTGTCTTGTTTGAAAGTCAGGCTCTTTACAGGATTACAATCTTCATATAAATATTCACGCTTTGACCTCCAAGAGAGAATGATGTCATACGCGTGTGTCCGAGTGTGTTCACTAATTCACTTGAATAACGGGCGGAAACTAAAGCCGTCATGTGAGGTCAGAGGTCACCGGCGTTCAGACACACATAGAGAAGTTGGCTTAGATCAATAGCTGAATGGAGACGGATAAACAACACTAATACACTGTAATCTGCTCTATAATACCGCACACACAAACACACACACAGGCACACACACTCTAACGTAGCACGGTTGAGTCATCCTATCTGTGTGTGTTACTGTACTAATATAATAAGTCACTAATCACAGGGTGGAGACCAGGCAGGTAATGAGATTACCCAGCATGCTCTCTCTCTCTCTCTCTCCCTCTCTCTCTCTGTTTATCTGTGTAACAAACACACACACACACACACACACACACACACACACACACACACACACACACACACACTTGTACAGGATGACTCACTGTTGATGTCCTTCATGATTTTCGGCTCATAGGAAACAGGATGTTCTTTGAGGTGTAAATGAGACCTTTAGTCTCACAGTTTTGAATATTAGCCAGATTTTGGTTGATTGATTGATTGATTGTGGCAACAGTTATCATCATCAGGCACTCACAGTTCTTTATCTCAGTCAATGAAAGCAATGTTGGCATAATACTATGAATGTAGTACTGCCCTGTCTACGTTATACTTATATGTGAAAACAATCACAGATTTTACTCATACGTTGTACATATAAGGGATAAAAGATACTCCTCATTTGTTTGCATTTGACTACTGAGTTAGGTTTCAATAAATAACTTAAATGCAGAGAATCAGTCAGTGTTTGTTATTAATAAATCAGAAGGCGATCTATTTTATGATATCTTTGTATTAGCTTTTGTTCCAGAAATATGATATTGAGCATAAAATATAACCTTTGGCACAGTCGCTGATCACTTTGACCGGACCTGAACCACAGAGCAAGGAAACACTATTCCACACGTGTTTCCCTCTGCAGGTTAATAAGTCGCTCCGAACCTCTGAACCTCAGACGGCCTCCTTCTCCCCCAAGAGCCCAAAAGAAGATCCCCTCGTACAACACGCACTCCTCACAGCAGGAGAAAACCAACTGATGCTTAATCTTCGGGTTCGAGTCCTTTGTTTGGTTTAAATTGATGACAAAGAGTCAAAAACATTTACACTCTGAGAACAATAATTCAAAATAGAGCAATAAATAAATAAAAGAGTGACTCTGTGAACCTCCGCTTCTGCTTTTGTGCTTTGCCAGTAGATGACTGGAGAACAAACAGCTGGTTAGACAATAACCAGGTGGTTTCAGTCTGGCAGTTAAACAGGAAGTAAATTACCCCCCCCAGCATGTGTGTGGGTTTAAGTCAGAGAAAAACTGGGAAACAGTTCATTCCCCACTGGTCCCAGATCAGCTGTTTGTTCAGCGAGCTCAAGTTGATGACAGGTTCGAGCCCGGCTGCTCCATGTCCCATGTCGCAGTGTCCCTGAGCAAGACACCTAACCCCTAATGGCTCCCCGGGCAAAAATGTAAAAAGCCATGGGTTAAAAATGCAATGTTAGTCGCTTTGGGATAAAAGCATCAGCTAAATAACCTGTAATAATAATAATAAAAGATTAATGTGACTTCTCTGCCGTTAATACATGTGTTGTGCTGCCTGGGTTCGGGCTGTGGTGACCGCAGGGTTCAGGCTGGTATCCCAGAAGCCTCCAAGGCTGATGGGGAATCTCTGAGAGGAGAGAGTTTGCTTTTGAGCGTGTGATTTTTCACGACCGTCCTGCGGCCGTCCTCTGCTGTTCACAATGATTTATTATGCAACACTCTCTCTTCGTCCTTGGTTAACCTTCTGTAAAAAAAAAAAAAAAAAACTTGGCGCCAAGACTCTGCATCTCTGAAAAACATCCCAAAATAATCTGCTGGCGAGATAAGGAGCATGAAAGAACAGAAAATAGCACATAGATTGACAGAAAAGAGGCGAGCAGTAGGTAAACTGTGCGTCAGAGCCAAAGTTCCGTGGGACAAACAAAACAAAGCGCTGTCCTCTCTTTGTCGCATTAATTCTCACAGATCGGAGGACCGGTGGGGACATTAGCATTCGAACCGGACGGACTGAACCACCGTCAGCGGAGAAAAACGTGCGCAGAACAAAAGAGAACAAAAAGCGAAAGTGAAGAGAGCCGACACAAAGGAGCAGAAAGCTGCTTTCAGACTAAACAGATCCAGTCGGCTCTCGTTGAGGTGGCAGGTGAACCCTCACGCGGGACGCCTCTCTGTGGGAGGCTGAACAAAAACCACCTGGTTTAAGAGTGCTGTGAAACGGGAGATACGTGTAGATGTTGGCAAAACTTATACATTCTTAAGAATAATGTTTCGCCTTAGTCAGCATTGCTTAGACGACAGCTGTGCTCTCCCACACAGAGGCACATTTTGTTCTGGGTCCTCTGATAATCAAGACATTTGTGCGTCAAGGTTTAGTCTCGCGGCACTTAGTTTTTGCCCAGAGTAACCCCTGTTTTTCTAGCAGTGGATGAATTTTTCCACAACTTTGTTCTGGCAGCAACATTCGTTCTGCTGAGTGAAGTCAAAGCTTCATGTGTTCACGCTGCATTCTCTCCACTGTCCACCAGGGGGCGACTCCTCTGGTCCTATAGAGGTCTATGAGACAATGACTACTCTCCGGTTTAATCCCCTTAGCAAACATTGTGAGCACGCGTTTATGGTTTCAGTCTCTTGTTTCAGGGGATTTCAATACAGCATTATGTTTATTTAGTAAATTACGATCCAATTAAAGTCAAAGTCAAACAGAACATGAAGCAGGGGAAGCTCAACGTCTCACTCAACGTCCCCCTTCCTCCTCAGTCCAAATCTGGTCACTTCCAGTCTAAGCTACTAAAAGGAACCTTCTTAAAGGCCGGCGCATGCGTCTGCGTCGTTGCGTCGACGCACTCGTTTCAATTCATGGTTCTAAAAGTCTTGCGTGTGTTGCAGAGCAATTTCATTTCATTTCTTCCGACAAAACTTTTTCAATCTGATCCGTTCTCTCGTGAACATTGTTCGTTTTAATAATGGCGGTATTGTGCTATGAAAACGGAAATGTGAGACTCCGTAAAGGATGTAGTTAGCAGACCAATCGCAGCCTTGTGTTGCTTTCAACGCAAGCCTAGAAAAATGGGTTGACGCATGCAAGGACGCAAGGAGGTGTTATAGGCACGCAAGAGACACGCAAGAGACACGCAAGAGACACGCAGGAGACACGCAGGAGACAAGCAAGGGGGTCTTGCTCTCTGAAAACGCAGAAGCATAAACTAGGGTTAAGTTTTGACTTTGGTGCCCCTGTTGGACTAAAGGACAAGAACAAATCATATTCGTCTGAAAGTAGCCTCACACACACACACACACACAGAGTAACCTCAGTTCAAACCCAAACAGTATCGTCTAACATCATGACTTCATCTTAGAGTGTGTGTGTGTGTGTGAGTGTGTGTGTGTGTGTGTGTGTGTTCTATACATACTGAGCTCTTGTTTCGGTCGATATGTGGAGTGGCTTTGTGTTTATTTGAGCCTTTAGTCAATACTGTTGTTTGTCTGTGTGTGTGTGTGTGTGTGTGTGTATCTGTTGTGTGTCGCAGAGTCATTACCATGGTCTCTCACAAACACACAAACGCGCGCACACACACACACACATTCATACTGTTCATTTTGGCAGCGCTCACATATCTTCACATGCTCAATATCAGCTGTCACATCCAATAGGAACAGGGACAAAGAGACGGTAGGAACAAAAATCTGGCAGGGTTTCGGTTCCTATCCCCCTGTCGGACCAGATGAACTGACTGGTTTCACTGGCTCACACTGCGACTCCCAGTTCGAGGGAAGGCAAATGTTTCTGTTTATTCCATGTGAATCTTCATACATTCCAAAAATTGATGCAAACCAAAATAATCACACACAAGCATAAACAATAATATTGACTGAATAAATAGAAGTTTAATTTTATTGTAACCTTTGGTCTGTAAAACAGGATCGTGGTTATAATGCTCACTGCTGCCAACATGGCTGCCACATTAGCATGTGTGCTAAAAACAAAGCAGCAGAGCGTCTGAGGAGGAGGAGGTGGAGGAAGAGGAGGAGGAGGAAGAGGAAGAGGATCGGCTAGCGTGACATGTTGGTTTCGGACTTTCAACTCCTAAACGCGTTAGGGAACAACAGGCGGAAGGATCACAGCCGACAAAGAGGCCTCCTCCTCCTCCTGCTGCTGCCGCTCAGTAACCATGACAACCAGGAGCGTGTGAGTGTGTGTGTGTGTGTGTGTGTGTGTGTGGAATCGACTGGACTCGCACCATTTCCAATCACTAAGCAGTCTCATACACACAAACACACACACACTGATGAGTGAGTCCTTTAGGCGGTGAAGTGTGTCCTTTTCCCCCTCAGTCTGCTGCAGCCAGACACACAAACCCACACACACACACACACACACACACACACACACACACACACACAGGACAGATTTACTTCTGTAGTTTAAAGGTTTTATAAAGGCCCGTCCTCTTCTGAAACCAAAAGTGAACAATTGTTATGAAAAGCTTGTGTTGGAGCGAGTGGAAATAAAACAAACGTGTCCTCAATCAACAGTCCTCATCTGAAGAGGAAGTGCCGGGATTCTTCTTACACCAGCTGGTTACAGTCTTTTCAAAATAAACTTCTACCTTTAGAGGAACATAGTTTTAAGAATCAAAAGTATTTCATTGGGTTTGGAAAGTATCATTAACTACACGATTTAACAATCAGATGTTTTGATTTTTTCTCAGCTAGTTTTGAATGATTATATAAGATCATTGAAAGAGGCCCAGTCTTCCCACTGTGGGGTGGAGACACCACAACCACACTGAGGCTGGGAGGGTAGCTTCCTGTCTATGAGATAATAGCTTCCTGTTTATAGGATAATAGCTTCCCGCCCATAAGCACTCCTGTCTGGTTGTCCAGAGGTTTACACCCCCCCTCCCTGTGGCCGCACCCAGTGCTCCCAGTGCTCCCAGTGCCAAAGCATTCCTCCCAGTGCTCCCACTGGTTATGTGACATGCCACCTGCAGCCTGCGTGGTTAGAAACACCTGCTGCCTTGAAGCTTCACGTCCACTTAGCAGAGCAGCTAGCAAAAAGGAGAGACCTCGACCACGTTACCCAGAATGCCACAGGGAGCCATTATGGAGTCAGTGATTGGACCTGAGTACTTCCTGTTTACGCCGCTGATGGTCCCCAAAAGATCAAATCAAAGTCCTCATTTGAATCATATTAATAAAATGTTACTGCAATCCCTTCATGGAAGGTGACACATTTTTGGTCACCCAAGATTTCAGTTGAGTTTAGTTCAGTTCAGTTGAGACCATTCTTTTGTTGTCGTTAATATCTCAAACGTTATCTCAAAAGTAATTGTCGAATTGTGCAGCAAAGGATCCTTCTTTCTTAGTTCTAAGAACTAAACTAAACAACTCCTCCTAAATCCCGGAATGCCTCTGGCCTCACAGCATCCCGACACTTCCCGAGGTAAAAACCTCAAAAGGTTCAATGGACCCTGGAACAAGCTGCTGATAACATTAAACATACCGAGAACTACAGGTTCCTCTCACACTTGAACGGCAGATTTAGTAATACTACACACCAACCGTACACCAATACGAAAACACAGTACTACAGTGTACTGCTAATACATTTGTAGGTAACAAAAAATGATGAACTCTTTTTGTTACCTACAAATAAAATATGCAGACGCTGCAACATCAACAGCCGTGAAGGTTAATGAGTAAATAATTAATGTCAGCAGAAGCACTCAGCGTCTGTCTGTGAGACGCATTTAAAAACTCACACAGTCAGCACTTTATTCACTTTGTTTTAATAGATGTATTTATTCTAGTTTATTTATTATTCATTAAATAGAAAATACATTAACTGGAGCATCTTCCTACACTTGTTTTATGCACTTATCCACTTAGAAAACACATTTGTTGTATTGAAGGAAGTTTTCTCTCCCTGAATTACTCCTGATTAACCCATCAGTATATATTGATGAGAGAGAGAGAGAGAGGTGAACTGGTTGAGGTCAAAGGTCAAATCTTGTGGTTTGTTAAAGCTCTAAAACATTTGACCTGTTTCTGACCCTGCAGCCACAGATATGCTTTTACCCTCCACCACCTCCTCCACCTCTGTCTCCTGCCCTACCACCCCCTCTATCTCCTCCACCACCTCCTCCACCTCTGTCTCCTGCCCTACCACCCCCTCTATCTCCTCCACCACCTCTGTCTCCTGCCCTACCACCCCCTCTATCTCCTCCACCACCTCTGTCTCCTGCCCTACCACCCCCTCTATCTCCTCCACCACCTCCACCTCTGTCTCCTGCCCTACCACCCCCTCTATCTCCTTCACCCCCTCCTCCACCTCTGTCTCCTGCCCTACCACCCCCTCTATCTCCTTCACCACCTCCTCCACCTCTGTCTCCTGCCCTACCACCCCCTCTATCTCCTTCACCACCTCCACCTTTACATCCTCCAACACCGGCCCACACTACATCTCCACGTCCATCTCTACCTGCAGCTCCTTTTGTATTTCCACCTCCACCTTTATCTCGGGTCGTCGTGGCGCAGGGGTTAGAGAAGGTGTGCTGGGAAGCACAAGGTTGGTGGTTTGAGTCCAGGCTGCCCCATGTTCCATGTCGAAGTGTCCCTGAGCAAGACACCTAACCCCTTATTGCTCCCCAGGCAAAAATGTGAAAAAGCCATGGGTTTAAAGTGCTTTGGATAAAAGCGTCTGCTAAATGACCTGTAATGTAATGTAATCTCAACCTTCACCTCCATCGGCATCTTCTCCTCCATCTTGAAAGCTCAGGTCTGACTGTTATTTTTGGTTTGTACCCTCTTGGTTGAATCCACTTATTGTAAGTAACTTTGGATAAAAGCTTCGGCTAAATGAACTCTGGGTCTTTATGTGGCATCACAGGAAAGAGTTACTCCATTTATTTATTTTTAGTGGCATTTAGCTGTTTTGAGACAAACAGACTTTATTGATTCCCCGAGCTGCTCTTCCTCAAATATCCAGCAGTGGATTTTTCCAGAAAAAGTGAACACAGGGCGCAGTGTGTGTGTGTGTGTGTGTGTGTGTGTGTGTGTGTGTGTGTGTGTGTGTGTGTGTGTGTGTGTGTGTGTGTGTGTGTGTGTAGACCTGCTGGTGGCCTACGGGCTCATTGACTGGACTTTACACTGAGCGGTCTGTTCTCACACACACTCACTGAGCTCAAGTATCACTTCCCTTTAAACAACGCAGCCGTGTGTCGTCGTTCATCCCCTGGAGACGGCAGAGTGTGTGTGTGTGTGTGTGTGTGTGTGTGTGGGTGCATGTCTTAAGCTCCAACTTCTCACTTTATTCCAACAATTAAACAGTCGCTTTAATCCGGACGTTTTTGAGCAAATACAGCATCAGCAGTAGAAAGTGACAGTTTCACTTTGAAACGACAAATATCTGCATTGACTTTGGTCCGATTGACAGTGTGGATTGTTTACACACACACACACACACACACACACACACACACACACACACACACACACACACACACAGTTATGTCAAATGTCTGATATAGATCACTAGATATCAGGATCTCTACTGAAAACATGATACTTTATATAAGCGCTTCCTGACTCCCTCAAAGAGCTCTTTTGCTGGAGAAAGCTAAATATAAAGTTGTAGTAGTAGTAACGTACTAGTAGTATAAAGTTGTGAGAAGTTTGGGCTTAGAATGATATTTCCTGAATTAAAAGTATGTGTTTAAACGAAAGACTTTGAATATTCACTTGTCTTTTTGAATATTGGAGTCCATATTGAAGTTACAGTGAGCCAGACAAGATCAAGTGAAAACACCAAAGAGACAAAGACAGAAACAAGTCGGAGTCAAAAGACCAACAAAGACACACTTGTTCATAGACAAGCTCTCTGCAGGAAAGCTGCAGTAAAAAGTCGTCTCACTGTAACCCGTCAAGACTTTAGTGACTGGTGGATGTTAGAAGCAGGGACTCTGACAGCAGCTGTTAAAGCTTTGTTATGAAGCTCCAGGGGGAGTTTGACCTTTGCTTATGTAACTGATAATATCTGTTTCTCATTGATTTTGGACAGTTTTCACATCTTGTTTTTTCTTGACTGTTTTATATTCTATGTTTATCAACAGCCTTTACTTCAATGAGCTTTACTTTATTGAGCTTCTCATTCAAAGGGAAAGTGTGTGTGTGTTTCTCCTTTTTAATCTAATAGGATCAGTTTGGCCTTTCTCTCCGTTTCTGCCACCAACAAAAGCATTTTCACTGACTGCAGAATCTCACACACACACACACACACACACACACACACACACACACACACACACACACACACATTTCTATACATGTGGCAACTCGCATTGAAACAGGACACTCACTCAAAATACCTGACCTACATCTAATCTAAACCTTGAATTAAACGGTTTAAACCCTGAACCAAACCTTTGAAGACTGAAAAGATAAAACTGTATTTCCACTAAGGACAAACGGGAAGCTTTCCCAACACTTTAAGTGTGTGAGCAAGTGTGTTTGTGCGTAAAAGGGTTGTGTGTGTGGGGGGGGTACTGGAGCTTTTGTTACCGTGGGAACAGACGCATGACGGACAAGTTTCTGGACCGCTGACATGGTAACGGGAGATTCTTATCTGAGCCAATCGGCTTCCTCCCACAGGGAGTCGGGGTGACCCAGTACTTTACTACAGCACGGCCCTCTTTCTCTCTCTCGTCCCTCGTGTGATTTAATGCACAGGTCAAAGGTTTCATTCCCACTAGAGGACAGTGCCGAACTCCTCCATTTCACTCAGTGCACGTCCCTCCTGGGGAAACCATTCCTTAGAAAAGTTGAAGAAACTCCAGGAGATTCTTAAGGAGGTTTAAAACACCCGCTGGTTCCCCAAAAGCAATTCTAAGCAACCCGACAAATTAACACAAGTGAGAAAAATGCAAGCAAAGCCGAACCATGTCCCTTTTAAAAGTTCCACCAGAGGAGTCAGAGTCCAAAGAGACTTTAAGACCTGTCAGTCAAAAAAGGTCTTTGAGATACATCAAGAGTCAAAAAACTAGAAAACAGCAGAGACATGTCTCAGTCAAAAGGCCCCTGAGACGAGGCAAAATGCCAATGAATCTAAAACACATCGGAGCAAGAAGGTCACCAATACAAGTCGCAGTAAAGGACTCAATGAAAGAAATGAACCGCGGATGGTGAACTGAGGAAGAATCTGCCCTGTGATCTGCTGTTAATCATCACAGCTGATCACTAGGACTCAGTTGCTCCTCGGGGATCAATAAAGCTCCACTGGTCTTATCTCATCAGATCTAACAGGACCCGGTTTCATTTGGATGCTGCCGATTGGCCGATTATCACCGATGTTGTTTGGACCGTCGAGGAGAATCATCTGATGAGGAACAAGATAAAACCCTCCGGCTGCCAGCAGTGTAATTATGATTAGAGCAGCCATGTTGGCCCTCGGCGCCTCCGCCCCAAAATCCAATCTGATTTGATTGAATTTAATGTGAATATAACAAGGGAGTTCTGTTACGATTGGAACCTCCCTAACACTTGGGAAAATTGGGATTTATCGTGACAAATGTTGTTGAAAAAATAAAAATGAAAGCTTCTTGATCCTTCGAATCTCGGAGGTCTAACAAATGCGCCAATTTATTTTGTTAAAATGTTAACAACAAAATACAATTATTGCTCCCTGGATCGTGTTCCTTAGTATGTTTTTACGAGAGGAACAGCTAAGTTTTGGCACCAGATAAAATGTTACATGTGAGTCAATGGGGTAGCTAAAACGTTAGCATAGCCTAGCACTCACAGATCCAAACTCCATTTAAAAAACTAGCATTTAAAAAATGTTTAGCTTTTTGCTTTGCAGATAGATTTAAACAATTTTAGACCTCTTTT
This sequence comes from Gasterosteus aculeatus, assembly GCF_964276395.1. Classification (NCBI taxonomy): domain Eukaryota; kingdom Metazoa; phylum Chordata; class Actinopteri; order Perciformes; family Gasterosteidae; genus Gasterosteus; species Gasterosteus aculeatus. The sequence goes on along the minus strand of NW_027554950.1, from coordinate 16,901 downwards.
AAATCGGTATAATAATGTAATCATTTCAGCTTTTTTTTAATCCCCTTTGATAACTTTGGTAAGAGTGAAAGCCCAAATGGTTTGTATTAATGATGCATTTAATGTGTTCATCAATTCCCCATTTATTGGAATTATTGCTGGATTTACAAAAGAACAACGCAGTCGGTCTGAGATTTACTGAGATTTTACTTTCTCTGAGGCGTTCGACAGGAAACAGGAAGTCGTAGCGATATTTCAGAAGAAAGTTCATTGTGAACATTCCTGTAAATACCGAAAGATATTACGGGAAATATGAGCGAAAAGAGGGCAGCAGTGTGAGACGAGGGTGAGAGCTGCAAACCAGCTGCACGTTGGGGGTCAGTCTCACCCACTCCACCCGTCTGGGAGGTGGAGGTGAGCTGAGTCAGGTAGTGGCGAGTGAATGTAAGGGTTTGTGGAAAAAAGGCTGGAGCAGCGTTGGACACAAAGGGGGCATTTAGAGAGCGAGGGGCCACATCTGGAGGGGAAACTGAAATACCAACCAATTAACCACAACACCTTATCCTCGCCGAGTGTGTGTGTGTGTTGTCAGGTTTTTTTGCTCCATAATGCATTTAAACATTTTTTTGAAGTCCAGCTGCTTTAGTTCTTTATTTTTACTTTTTCTGTCTCTCTATAAAATATCAAATCAATCTTCACAAGTTTCACGTTCTAAATAAGGAATATCTTCAAATCTGTAAAATGTATTTTAGATTTATGAATGAATACTTATCTCTAATTAGCATGATTTCAACAATGAGAAATAAAAAAACTTATAAAATTCTGTAAATAACTAAATATGGATTTGTAATAGTGTATAATCTCAGGCTGCTTCAGATACTTTATCTAATTAACGCACTGCACTTTTTGAGAACATTTTGACTTGAGTATTTTCATTTTTCCAGGGATAAATAATGCAGCTTTTACTAACCTACATTTATCTGTTAACTTTTGTTGTAATCAACAAATACATTATTCGCACAGAACTTTATTGATCCCCAGAAGAGACTCAGCACTATATAGAGTAATCTAAATAAGTTTACCAGCTGCAACATCAAACCACCATTAATTATAATACAGTAAATCATGATATTTAGCACAATGAGTAGTTTTGCTTTTGGTACTAATTTTGTTATTTTACACACAATGTGAGAACACAACAGGACGTGTGAAACTAGAAGAAGAACTCAGTTTGGGGACATTTTGAGGAACAAGAGACTGTAACAGTGATGTAAACTAAAACAGTCCTTCAAGGTTCCAGCTATGTGGTCATAAATAGGGTTAAGCAGGGATCCCCCCTCCCCCCCCCCCCCCCCCTCACACACACACACACACACACACACACACACACACACTGTTGATTATGACCCCCACATACCAGCAGAGGACTCTCACCCACACATTTCTCAGGATCTCTATCAGCACGGGCAGCTGTTCGCCCTGCTAAGTGATAACAACTGTTGCTCCGCCCCTTCCCTCTTGCTGCCATGGAAACTAGGATGGAAGGGGAGGAGCAAGGGTATTCTCAACTCTTCTACATGACTCTTGGTTTCAGTATCTTGGCCGTGGCCATCTTGTTCTTTTGTGGCACCGGATGCTGCAAAAATAATCAGAACGTTTTTACTGTAATTACAAAGTGGCATTCTACACTTTTAAAATCCCTCAAAGGCTATGGTTAAATGAGAGCATATGAAAAACTTCTTTCGATCTGAGAAAAGTACTTTTCATATGATAAGTACGGTGGCTCTGAAGTGCAAAACACAACGGCAAATAGGAAAACAACAGCAAATAGGAAAACAAAACGACAAATAAGAAAGCACATAGGAAAACACAACGGCATTAGCTTCTTACGGAAAGGGTAGGGCCTTATAGCAGAGGACGGACCCTTCTGATTGGACAGACTGTCTGTCTTTTAACCCTCTTAATCCGAACCCTTTCGCCAGCGACGGAAAGTGACATGGAGAATTCAAATTACCGTGACTCCTTAACTAGTTGCACAATCGGATTCTGAAATCTGAGAAATGCTGCTTTCTAGATATTATGTCAATCAATAAATCAGTGGCGGGACTGAGAGCCTGTGATGAGGGGGGGAAGTGAGCGCAGCAGGAGGGCTGCAGCGGAAAGTCACGGAGAGTTGACGATGTTTTACGAGTGTCTTAAAAGTGTCCTACTCGTGTTTCAGCATTGTTTTACCGGTGTTTTGTTGTTCAACTATATTCAGGTGTTGTAAGTAAATAAAAGGGGGGGGGCGCGGATGCTACGGCCGACACGGCTCGGGCACCTGAGTCCCCGATTCCATGGCGTGAGGAATTGGCGGGAGTGCGTGTGTGGCGGGAGTGCGTGACAAGATACCAAAATGCGTGACTGTCACGCTCAATGCGTGACACTCAAGAGCCTTGTGTCATTTCCTGTTAAAAGACAGACAGTCCCTCTGTCCAATCAGAGGGGTCCGTCCTTTGCTAAAAGGCCCTACCCTTTGAATGAAATGAATGAATGAAAAACATATTTTTAAGATGACAATATATGGAAATAGAAGCTCAATAATTGTTGAAGGTAGCAAATTCGCCCGACGCTGTCTTGCGAAAGACCCCCGTTCTGCTGCCGTTGTTGAATAGAAACATAGTTGGGCGAAACTCACTTTTACTTTTTAAAGAGGAATACTATTTCTTAGTATTGATATTTCTATTAATATGTATTCCACCTCGAGTCTGTGCTGGCTTTACAAACAAACACTAAGCGTATAATGTTACTGATCCTGTTCAACACATGCTCTCAGTGTGTGTGTATGTGTGTTGTGTGAAATGTGTTTCATGAGTTAATATTATCAACAACAGCTTCATCTCGCTTGTAATTTTTCCATGATGTCATTCAAAGTATTTATACAGCGAGAGAACCAAATGAGAAATGTTTTCATTTTTACAAAGCTTTTTGTGTGCTCCTGCTTGCACCTAGTGCCACCTCATATTTATATTGCACATATCAGTAATGTTTATGCTTTGTTTTTGTGTTCTATTTCGTTGTCCTTAATGTCTTTTTTCATATTTTTTAAATATTATATCTGTTGTTTAGTTGTATATGTATGACAGAGCAACGTGAAAGCTGAGACAAATTTCATGTATGTGCAAAAAATTAACCAATAAAGACGATTCTGATTCTGATTACGCTGCAACAGGAAATACCTCTCTTCGCAGTAATCTGTGTATTCATTCTTAACATTATTTTTGTTGTAGATATTGTATTTTAATTCATTGCGCAGCACAGGGATCAACATTACAAGAGATCAAGACCCGCCTATTTTCAGTCATTGATGGGGCCTTAATTTCAGAACAGAATATGAATGAAGTCAATACATAATATACATACATGTAAATAGGTGCAAAAAATGTTTTTTCCTCAACAGACAAAAAATAAAAGTTGAATTCATTGAACAATTAGAAACGAGATCTCAACGTTGACTATTCAACATATTTTATTTTGAAATAGAGTCTATTGGCCTCTCAAATGAAATACATACATATCGTGTTGTTGTGAGGATGATGATGACACATAATCTGCATTAAAACATCCACCAACATCATCTGGATGATAGACTCACGCCTGTGGCATCAACACACTGAAAAACATGCGCACGCACACACACACACACACACACAAACACACTGTGGTGGCAGATGGTCGCCTGAGAGGAAACACAGATACCTGCAACTATTTAAACTACTAATGTATTGAAAGTGATTCTCAAACACACACAGTGAATGTTTCTTGTGGACAGATGGTTCACTCTGTGTGAGGAAGCTGATCTGACTCAGTACAGACTCTCTGTCACCTCCTCTTCCGCCTCCTTAACTTAGCTTCTCTTCCTCCTCCTTCCTACTCCTTCCTCGTCATCTTCTTTTTTTGAGGGTTTCGATAGTTTTTATTAATCATAGGACTTTAGATGTTTTTCCTTTTTTTAAATACATTTCACAGTTCTGAGGACAAAACAAATCTCTAATGTTCTGAGACTTTGTTTTTAACATCACAAATAAAAAGTTGTAAAGATCATTTAAAAGGGACAATTCACTCCAGAAATGAAGGATACATATTCTTCCTCTTAGTTGTATTTTTAATCTAGTGTTACTGAGGATAATTCACTAACATCATAGGGGAGCTGTACACATTAATGGCGTCTGAACATTAGCGTTAGCTCAGTGCTGGTGGATTAGGTCTGTGGATTATTTGGAGTAACCGGGTGTTTCTGGAAAGATAAATCGTTTTTTTAAAACATGTCATAATCTGCACTCAACAAACTCTTAATATTTCAACTTGATTAATAAATAAAATATAGTTTTCATCGTATAACGTCTCTATACTCAGTTTTGTGATCATCTGATCTCTAAATGCCAGGAAGACAAAGAGCAAGTGTAGACGAGAAAAAAGCTGAACAAGAGGCCAATGGTCACGTCCAAAAACAAAATCACACACACACACACACACACACACACGCACACACACAAGGTCACATGCTGAAGGCACTGGGTCACATGTTGTCCTCCTGATACCTCTGGCACAAACACAGTGCACATATAACCCCCCCGCCACCCACACACACACACACACCGCAATAACAGCACATTGCCTCGGACCAAACAATCATCAGCCCTGTTAGGAGAGCCAACACACCACTAACACAGTGCTTACAGAGGAGCTAACACGCTGCTAACAGAGCAGCTAACCGACTGTTACCATAGCAGCTAACACACTATTACCAGAGCAGCTAAAACGCTGTTACCAGAGCAGCTAACACGCTGTTACCACAGCAGCTAACACGTTGTTACCAGAGCAGCTAACACTCTGTTAGCAGATAAGCTAACACTCTGTTAACAGAGCAGCTAACACACTGTTACAAGAGCAGCTAACACACTGTTACCAGAGCAGCTAACACGCTGTTACTAGATAAGCTAACACGCAGTTAACAGAGCAGCTAACACGCTGTTACCAGATAAGCTAACACGCTGTTACCAGATAAGCTAACACGCTGTTACCAGAGCAGCTAACACGCTGTTACCAGATAAGCTAACACGCTGTTACCAGAGCAGCTAACACGCTGTTACCAGATAAGCTAACACGCTGTTAACAGAGCAGCTAACACGCTGTTACCAGAGCAGCTAACACTCTGTTACCAGATAAGATAACATCTGTTACCAGAGCAGCTAACACGCTGTTACCAGATAAGATAACACTCTGTTACCAGAGCAGCTAACACGGTGTTAGCAGAGCAGATAACACGCTGTTACCAGAGCAGCTAACACGCTGTTACCAGAGCAGCTAACACTCTGTTACCAGATAAGATAACATCTGTTAACAGAGCAGCTAACACGCTGTTACCAGATAAGATAACACTCTGTTACCAGAGCAGCTAACACGCTGTTAGCAGAGCAGATAACACGCTGTTACCAGAGCAGCTAACACACTGTTACCAGAGCAGCTAACCAGTTGTTACCAGATAAGCTAACATGCTGTTACCATTGGAGCTAACACGCTGCTAACAGAGGGGCTAAGACACTGTTACCATGCCGTTGACATGCGCGTTTTTATTATTGTGATGCAACAAAATGGACATTACAATTTCTGTTAAACGAAAATGTGAAAAGAGTAGATTCAATTGGAAAAAGACAAATCCTAATCTCATGAAATCAACGGATACGATATTTCATAAATCGTTAAGTTAACGACGCCTTTTTTTTAAAACATCTTCATGCTCTGCCTGAAACCTGTGAGCAGAGTCCTTCAGACGGAATGCAACCCGACGCCCGATAGCTCCCATCAAATATTCATAAGGCTCCTTCCAGAGCGTCTTGGACTCTCCAGGAAACAAACACACACACACACAAAGCGTCAACATTCCCATTACATTACCGTTAAACTGACTTTTATCTGAGTGCGTGTCTCTATTTAACTGAATATTATTGTTCCACAACTAACGATGGAACAACAACAACGATAAAAAATAAACTTTATTGACACTAAAAGGCATCTAAAGGTTGGCTGAATCTGAGAGGGCTCATCCTCTGGGGAGCCTTTTTGGGACGTCTCACTCTGGATTAAAGTCACACGCATGCTTTTTTTCATAACATTTCATAACATGGAGCTGGATAATAGTAGCTGCTGGATAATAGTACTACAAAGTGGTATTATGTGGAAACACTCCTGGAACCTGAAAATTCCACTTTAGTACTTGAGTAAACTGAGCTGGGAGATCATGAAAATCACGAAGAAGCTTGTGAATTTACACAGAGATATTTTACTATTAATCATCAATGTGGGAAAATAATCATACTTTTTCATTACTTTTCTGTAATGCAGCCTTTAAACCGAGGAAGACACATTTATAACAAATTAACATCTAATCTTTTTACTTTTTTTTGGTACATTTATGTTCATAGTGCTTATTAATGCTTACAAGAAGGAGTACCTAGAGGGCCTCAGGACCCAGTGGGGATTCAGGTGAGGGGAACAACCTGGAGGAGAACGGCATGTCTGGGTTACCCGAGTTAAGAGCAACTTGTTTCCACCTCTTGTGTGTATTTAAAAACAAGACAGTAGTAGTTATTAATAACTTTCGTTCCGCCAACTCTGGAAGAGATTTAAAATGAAAATGTTAACCTGCTGGGATGCGGGGAGTAATATTTTCTGTGAGCCTGAAAAGCAGTCTTAGGCCCACCCCAGTGCTCTCATTGATTGAGAAGCATGACATCGCTCCTCCCAGGCCAACAGTAATAAACATCGCACAGTGACTGTGACCCATGGTGTGTTTGTATGTGAGCCACCATCAGAAAAATGCATTGACAGGCATTCAAACGCAATAATAACTAGATAACATGCCCAGTCCTAAGAAATATCTATAGATCTGTGCAGGAAGAAGCTTTAAAAGTAATGAGTTAAAAACCTTGAAATAAAATCCAGATCCGGGTTTGATTTCAAACAGACGGATCTCAGAGGAGTCTGAGGGTGCGTTGCCATAGAGACTACGCACCTCATTTAAAGGTGTGAAACGGTTATTATGTGATACACTGCCATTTATTACCCCCCACACACACATACACACACACAGCAGGCTATTGTCAACCGGATATACAGGATGTGAATATGCATCAATATTTTTTGTATTTCAAGTGTTAAACACATTGATAAAATGTGTTAGAACCCTTATTTTAAAGTCTCGGCTCATGAAATATTTCTGCTTCTTTAAACGTGGCAACATGTTCTCAAACAGTCGATTACCAATCAGAACGCCAGCAGACAATCGATCACTTTAACTGGATTTAGTATGGCTTTGAGTTTATTTCATTTAGTGGAGGCCAACAGGGCATCCAGCTGTGACACACACACACACACACACACACACACACGTACATATATGTATATAAACAGGTATACCATATTATATGTATAAATGTGCAAAAAGAAGATAATGTGAATACTTGTAAATACATGATTTATAAATATGTATAAATAGGATACATGTGTATACTTGTATACACGTGTGTACACATATGTGTGAGTAGGGAGGTGCAAGAAAGTAAAGAGTGAAAGCCCAGGAAATCGATACTCAGTGAGGGGAGACGCCATCTTTTTCTTCTGTGTTGTCTACAGACGTCTGCTGATCTGCATATTCATAAGAACTACAAAAAAAACTGTTTTCACTTGTTTTCATTCAGTCAGAATGTTACAAGTATGCAGAGTTAGCAGAAATCAGTTCCTGTCACGAGTGAAACCATGAATGTGCAGACAAGCGTCACTGGTTTGTTTTATTTTGAAGGAACCTTCAAAAACATAGAACTACTTTTTTCTGGGTCATCTGACTATTTTTCTGGATGGAAATAAAACAGGATACAGCTTATATACACAAGATATTATATAAAGATGTAAACCCTGACTACTTTGTATAAACGGACAGACAGATCAGTTCAAAGCCCCACAGAGGAAAGTAAAACCAAGGTTACAGCAAAACAATGCCAGGCAGGATATGTGTGTGTGTGTGTGTGTGTGTGTGAGAGTGTGTGTGTGTGTGTGTGTGTGTGTGTGTGACAAGGTGGTGTGTTTTGGACACAGTGTATGACAGAAGGACAAGGCCAAGCATGTTCACTTCCAGACTGAAAGAGGCCAATACGTCATCTAATCGCTATGAGCCGTCTGCAGTTTGCATGTGTTGTGTGCGTGTGCACGTACATAGGAAGCTGCAGAAGCGACAAATTAAAAAGTCAACAATTTGCAAAATAACATTAACAGTAACCGAAGTAGATTTGAAAGCCAATCGGCGGCCTGGATTTAACAAAGGATGTTGACCTCTGACCTCACAGCGCTGTTAACATGACATCACTGCTGCAGTTTCAGGGGGATAAATACATCAAATGCACCTTAAATCTGCAGCTTCACTGACTGGACTAATTTACCCTGAGTGCTACGACACGCACACGCTACAACACACACTACAACACACACACACACACACACACACACACACACACACACAGTCCTGGTTAACTGCCATCGGAGTGTGAATCAATCTTCGCTCTGCAGCAGAAACCCGCCTTCGTCCGGAAAGGATGTGAGGAGGAGCAGCATGGCAGTGAACGCTGAGGTGTGTGTGTGTGTGAGTGTGTTTATTCATCCCTGTGTGTGCGTGTGACAGCAGGAAGATGGATGAGTCACAACACATGCCTGATTCCTTTGAACTTTGGGTCTAATCTCCAGTTTTGGCATCACAATCGGCAGGTTTTCTCACAGCACATTGTGTGGTACTCTGTATTGTACTCTGTAGTATCTTCTGGTACACTACAGTAGTACATAGTACTTCATTATAACAGTGATTTTAGACACCTTTTACCAGCTCACCACGTTATTTTTGTTTATGTTTCATCTGCAAATCTTTCTTTTCAAACATCAAAAAATGAAAATAGACATAATAAGGTTAATTATGAGCATCTTTTTCATTTCTGTGAAGCAGGATCTTACTCTCAGTGCTGTTCGGAGAATTTTTTTGTTTTTGTTTTGATTCACAGATCGTAATCTAGATGTGATTATATTATATTATTATATTATATTATGTTCAATTAGAGTGGAGATTGAAGTTTATTTATATCCTAAAGTCCATTAAAAGCAGATGGAAAACATTAAAAATTAAAAAGAATTGCATTTGAGAAATCAAAATGAAACAACATTTTTTATTTCTATGTCACTCCAAACATTAAAAAAAGTTTCTGCTCCACAAATATCTTGAAAAATAAATTAACAATCCTAAATTATCTTTGGTTTCACAGGATATCCATATGTTGTTCTTCCCTTCCAGATTAAACTATAGTTTGTGTAGCAGAGCTGCAGGAAACCACATCTCAGTCCAACACAAAGGGACGAGTCTGAACACGACGCACGCACGCACGCACACACACACACAAACACACACACAAACACAAAACCAGAGGAAGACACACAAACACACATGCACAAACACATACATACATGATGATGAGAGAGTGAAGAAGACTAAACTCCTCTCGGGGAAGTCAAGGTATTAATCTGCTGGTCCATAGATCAGTCGGCACAGATGAGTTTTTATTTGTGATGTAATCAATAGATGATAACTTGATACTTTCTGTGTGAGTTGGGAGGAAAAGAGGAAATGCAGAAGAATCCCTGCAGATTGAAACAAACATCAACATCTTAGAAGCAAATTATGATTGATCGTCTTAGAACGTTCGTCTCCTCCCCACTTGTGTGTACTGTGTTTAGTACCCAGTACTCCCCTTGTAAAGCTGCTGAGCATCTCAATATTTTGCATATTTCTGCTGAACTTTATGCAAACCACAACATACAGTATTTTCATAGAGAACACCACACCTCTCACCGGGCAGGAAAGACACCACAAAACAAGCGCCCTCTCTTTGCTGCTCTCTCCAGACGCCATCTGATCCACAGCAGCTGCTGCTGCGCCCCCCCCCGACGCCTGCAGTGTGATAAATAGTAAACCAAGCGCTCCTTTTGTTAAAAAATGTTGTCCCTGTAAGAAAGGAAATTCTTCTCAACAACCAACAGCTCCATCCAAGTACCTCCACCTCCTCACTGGGAGTCCGTGGCGCTCATGAGTGTGCACATGCACACACACATACATAAACAATGCAAACTTCCCATGCAGGCCTATTACACGCCATAAATCAAGCGCTCCCTTGAACTTGGGGCAGCTGACAGTGCAGCCTGTGGGTCACCTGACCCTCAGTCCAAACGTACCCATATACGCCTGATTTCTTCCCCTTGCTCTGTTTCACATCACAGACCAAGCGCTCCCCTTCTCTCCTGTGGGGCTGCTGAACACTCTAGCCCTCTGGCATGTTATGCTGAAAAAACCAAGCGCTCCCTTTACCTTTCAAGTTTAAACTTTCTGTAGCATCCTCACATCATTCTGCTCCTTTCCAACAGACCCCTCCCCCCTAAGCCCTACTAAACAAGCGCTTCCTTTCTCATGTCTGGAGCTGCTGACTCTCCAATTATCACTCAGAAGCAAAACTTAACTGCATGATGCAACGGCCCCCCCCCTTATCTTACGTATGCACCATTCGTCTCTCCTTAGTATTGAATATTCACATTTATACTTTTTTTGCCAAATAAGAGCAGCAGCATAAAAAAATAATCCCATGTTTATGTCATTGGTTTGCAATGCATAGCTTGCAAGGCTTGCTATCCATTGCAAACCAAGCGCTCCATTTACCTCTAGGGTCATCCTCTCTATTTGACTATTCAGCCACCAAGGGGGGCATCACAAACCAAGCGCTCCAATGAATACTTGATTACCTCAGATTGAGATTTTCCTCTTCTACAACGTGTTCCATCAGAGCACAAAGTGAAGCCAAAAAATCAAATCAAGCCCACCTCTTACATCTCACTGCTCCATCGCAACCCTCTCCTCCCCTTGCTGGTAACACAAACCAAGCGCTCCCATCATTACCTCAGAACCTGGAGCTTTGTGCACCTGAAGCATTTCTGCAACACAGAGTGGCAACAAAATCAACCTCCTGAGGAAAACCCAAATCAAACCAACCACTACTCTCTTTTTCTCCATTTGATTCACAATACAAGCGCTCCTGCCATGACCTCAGGAGGTTGAGCTTCTCATTCACAAGAATCCTGTGTGAGTTTTGGCAAATCAAACCAACCTCTTATAACCAGAACCCCCCCCCCCTTTCATGTGATGCATAAAAATCAAGTGCTCCCTTAATTACCTCACTGCTCTAGCTTCTCAAGAACAAGAACGTTGTCTTTTTTTCCTAGAACTAAATCGACCAACCTTCATCTCTCCTCTCCATGAAGACTCTCTATCTCTAACCAAGCAACCCCCTGATTACCTCATAAAGTAGTGCTTCCCTTCACAGACAGAGCAGCATTTTTTATTTCATCCAAAGCACAAAGTGGAATCAATACATCCCCCCGTCTCCTCCAGCAAGACCCTCTCCTCTCAGCGGCGATGCATTACAAATCAAGCGCTCCCCTCAACACCTCACTGCTTGAGCTTCAGATGCTCATCTTGTGTTTTCTTTTTTTTCTTTCTCTCCACCCCCCCCCCCCCCCCCCCCCCTTTTACACTCACCCTAACCCTCATCCCCTTTTCCTGCATACAAAGCATCACACAATCAAGCTTTCCCTCCTCTACATTAACTCCAGACCTTTCCCTCCAGCATCACCTGTTATTTATGCCCCCCACCACCCTCCCTAACAAACCTCCTCCTCCTCCCATTCAAGTAGACATTCTCCTCCCATTCATGTGGACCCTCTCCTCTCAGCCGACATGTGATGCATTACAAACCGAGCGCTCCCTTCACCTCCAGACCGTCACATCACAACACCATCACGTCTTTATTTTCTGCAACATCCGAAACACAACGCGGAGCTGCAACACAAAACCAGCGGAGCTCTTTCTCCCTGGAGAGCCACGCACGCGCGCACGCACGCGCGCACACACGCGCACAGCGGGGACACACAGGGGACGCAGCGGGACACAGCGGGACGCGCCGGGACGCACCGGGACCGGGTCTTACCTCTGGAGCTGCTGAAGGCGGTGTACCAGGACAGGGAGACCAGCCCGCACAGCCCGAACAACAAGACCGTCAGGAAGGAGACATTTCGGAGCCTCATCTCCGGAGCCCCGAGAGCATGTCCGCACCGAGAGGGGGAGGAGGGAGGGAGAGGGGCCGATGGAGGGAGGGGAGGGGAAGGGGGGGGGGGGCAGGTAGAAAAGGGGAGACCGAGACAGAGACGGTGAGAGGCGGAGAGACGCGGGCGGAGCTGTTGCCGTCTGAGCAGCAGCAGCGACACTGAGAGGGGGAGAGAGCGAGGGAGAGGGAGAGAGGGGCGGAGACAGAGCCAGGTGGAGGGACTTCGGAAATGGGGGGGGGGGGGGCTGAGGAAAGCAGAGAAGGGCCTTCGTATAAACACACAATTAAAATAATCTTTATGTGGGAAAAAAACGATTAGACTCGCATACGATTTAAAAAGTTGGAAAAAATGTGATTAAACTAATAAATTAAACCAAATGTGTTTATTTTTAAAATAACTATTATGGGATAACATAAACACCTCTTTCTAGTCTTGTGGAGCAGAAGGTTTTGGCAAAATGTCTGTAGGTGATCATTTACCTGTTTGAGAGCTCCAGGGTGACTAAAATTGTTTCTGTGTGCCAAACCACTTTGAATAAGAACAGACCACTATTATTCAAATACTGCTTTCCTCTGTGAGTTAGTTCCATGTGAATATTTATTTTATTCTACGCTCTTGTTCCCACCAACGTATCTTGACCTGCAGGCTTGTTGGTTCATGTCTGGATGTTAATTACTAACTTCACATTTCAACGCTCTGCTGTAAATGTAACCAATCTCCCTCAGAGAGAAACGATGTACATTCCTTGACCTGTGAAATACAAATGAACAAATAGCAGGTAAAATAACTGCTTAATCTCCCATTCATTTCCCACAGTCCTATGCTGCTCTCCCGAGATACTCCATTAACCACTTTACTCACTAATAGTTTTGTTTTTTATTCCAATCAATATAGAACAGCTGTGTCATTTGTTTTTCTTTATTGATTTTAATAAATTATATTCTCCTTCGCTGTTCTGTGTTGGATTGAAAAGAATAAGTAAAGATTGTTCCACACTTTAATTAAATCATGTTTCATGGTGTTTGAAGCTCTCTTTCTGCCTATTGTTTAGCTTTAGATTTTTTAAAAAGAGTTGTATTTTTCTTTTGCAGAGAATCCAGATCCGTTGACCTCCATCGCCACCTGGTGGTCGAGATGAAATTAGACCCCATACATTTACGGCAAAGTGGAATTACATATCAGACAGAGACAAAGTGTTCTTTAATACTTATTAGAACTTTTTTTGTCAAACCTGCAGAGAACAATATAAATGGGGAGATAAGACGGCTCTATTTCCTAGAACTCTTGGTCACATTGTTTCTTTCTCAACAATTGTCTTTATTTCACATAACTGAACATCTGCTTGGTTCTGGAAGGTTGATTAGAGGTTTGAACAGTTCAGATTGACTTTTTGCCTGACTAAGTCATCGCTATCGAGACCTTTAAGAAGCTGTTTCACTGTGTAACGCTGAACTCTAGTGGTCAGAACAGAAGGTACAATACAGGACAAACAACGTAAAACATTAGTTATTTATTAAAACGACAACCGTTATAATGATGTTTGCCCAGCTCTCTGTGGAGAATATTAGTTATTTAGACAATAAATACTTCCACATTAATCTTGACATGGACTTTTGGATTCCAAAGGTACGTTAGAATATTGATAGTAGATTAGTTTTTAAACCCGATGAACGTAAAGTGATGTGTGGCAGAATAAAGGGAAAGCAACACTGCTTCGTGCTGCTTCATGTTTGAACAATGGTTGAAAGGCAACTGCAACTGACACCAAAACAGAAACTTCACACGTAAGAGGATTTTTATTGCATTTGGTGAAGTGCCCCTTTATTTAAAGCTTTTAGCTTTAAACGGTTGTTTTCTAGGAAAAAGTCAAATGTTTCGGAGTTTTATTAGGTTACATAGATATAAATGAATTGTAAAACTGAACACGGTTGATTTCTGTGTTTTCCTTTTACCTCCAAGGATAAATATCCATAATATAATAGATAAATATCTATATCTATAGATAAATCTCTAATATAATATATATTAACGTTTATTACAATTGTACTACAATTAGGGATTACATATACAATACAATTACAATATTTGTATAATTGTGAATGGTGTGATGTTTTGAGAACAATTATATTGTCAGTATTTTAATTATTTTAGATATTATGCAGGCTTGTCTCATCATGTCTATTTGTTGATGATTAATTCTACTCGACCTTCAGCTTCAGAATCCAACTCAACGCCGATCTGTTCTGTAATGTAGTGTAATGTAATCTACCAACACACATATACAAAGAAGGCGTTTCTGCACGATGCAAGTTGTTTAAAAGGAAATGAAGCTGTCGTGTTAAAAAAAGACACGGATTTCCACAGAGGATCGTAAAACAACAATAAGAGACAAAGTGAGGAAGGAAATGAGGAAACACAATGAGGAAGGAAAGACACAGAAAAGAGAAGGAAACGAATATAAAAGGGTTGTTTATGAATTATTCAGTCATTTAATGAGATCCAGAGGAACCCCAATGGTGAAGAGGGCAGGAAGGGTGGAAAGGGAGGAAGGTAACGAGACGAGGATCGGGGATGAAGGGGAGGAGGAGGAGGAGGAGGAGGAGGAGGAGGAGTAAATCAGCGCTGGTGAGTCTCTGACGCGGAAGAAGTGGCCCCGTGAGAAGGAGGAAGAAGAAGGAACTCCCTCCGGTTTCTCTTCACACTTGTTGAATAATATTTGGTCTCCGTCGCTGCGGCGGCTGTTCGGACGCTCCATCTCCCGGTTCCTCGCGTCTTTCTACCGCCTATGAGCGCTTTGACCCCCCTCCACCCCCCCCAAAAACCCCAACAACATCAAAGATTTCCTTCCGCCGCACACAACATCCAGAGATCGATAATTCATCTCTTATTCATTCAGCTTCCGAAACGACGAGCTCCGGTAGGGGGGGCGCACGGAGCACCGAGCACAGCGGTACGCAGCGCCGCGGGGTGGCACCGCTGTCTCCGGGCGGAGGGACTCTGATCTCGGCGTGGTGGACGTCGGCGACGTCGAATGAAAAGGCGGTTTGAAACCCTCGCTGCCTCCCCTGGACCCCCCGCCTCCCCCTTTCTCCCTCTCGCTAGTTTTAAGGAAGGTGGAGCACCCGATTAATATTTCAGGGAGCAGCTCCGGCCCGAGCGAGCGAAGGCCGGGGAGCTCCGGGTCCGCACGCCGACCGCTGAGCCCTCGCCGCCGGGCGCTGCCGATGGGATCAGCCGGTGGGGATGACTCTTAACCGGGGGTCGGAGAACTAATCTGGTTTGAACCTCCGCTGTGTTTCGAGGACCTGGAATATTAGCCTCTGAGGCGCAGGGGAAGCTCCGGGACAAACGCGCCGAGGACGGCGCCCCCTCGCCGGGCTGCTGCGCCGCCGTGTCCGGCCCCGTGGGAGATGTCGCGCTGCCGGAATATTTACTAAAGATTCAGTTTTTTCTTCTTCTTCTTCTGCACCACAACTGAAACCAAAATCTCTTCGGGGGAGTTTGAGTGAGTGAGAGAGACATGGCGGATTCCGCCAGGAACCGACCACCGGACCGGGACGCCGAGGACTGCCGGACAGCGAGCCCCTTGTCCGGGAAGAAGAAGGCGCAGCAGTCCCCCGGTATCCGGACCAAGTACCAGAGCTCCGCACCGGGCCACTGCCTGAAGAGGGTGACCCTAACCAAGCCCACCTTCTGCCATAACTGCAGCGACTTCATCTGGGGGCTCGTGGGCTTCCTGTGTGAAGGTAAGACTACATCAAACGTGTGTATTATTTATGATGAGTCGTTACTTATTTATAGCAAAAACGTGAACTCAACATAAATGCACACTTGTTGTGGGAATCGACCCCCAGGCTGGTTGTTCCTGCTGCCTGAGGAGGTCCAGGTGACTCTGAACCAAGTCTGGTTGGGTGTCTCCTTCCTGTTAGGTGATTCCTCCTAAAAGTGTAACAACCGACTGTACAGATCTAACATCAAGAAATCCGGATCACAGACCAGATCTTAGACCAGATCCCAGACTAGGATCCTGACTGGAGAAAACAAGAATGAATACTTCCTTCATTTCTCATCTTCCTCACTATTTCTTCTTTTTTCTATTCTTAGTCTCTTCCTATCCTTCTGTATCCTTTATCTTCCCTTCTAGTCCTTCCCCTTCCTTGCTTCCCCCCCCTCTTTCCTTTGCCCGGCTTTTATGTCATTTTTTCCTCCATTTTTTCTTTCTTTTCCTCCTTTCGTTTTTTCTTTTTCTGTATTTTTAATCTTTTGTCTCCTCTTTCCTCCCTTTTCCATTTCCTTTCTTTTTCCATTTCCTTTCCTTCCCCTCTCTTTTCTTTCCACCTCACAAAGCTGTGACTAAATCATGAATTCAACAGGCGAACTGAAGAGCAGATCCAAGACAACCTCCTGCAACACGCACACACACACACACACACACACACACACACACACACCACTCTGCCCAGTAACACACTGGTTGTCCACGATCTGAGCTGTAGTCAAGTCGTGATTTACTTCCCCATGGTTGGCATGGCAACAGGAGGCATGTTTGTGTGGCAGCAAGCGAAGTCATGACCATCATCATCATCTTCATCATCAAACAGCAGCAGATGCATTAAAAGCTGCACAACATCAACAACAACAACAACTACATTGCTGCTCGGCTGGATTTTGTATCGTTTTCTTCTTTAAACCGTGGA
>NW_027554949.1:32500-41723 GCF_964276395.1 Gasterosteus aculeatus | reverse complement strand
GGAGCGGCCCGGACGGAGCGCCTGGCTCTCCGGATGTTACCATAGTTCTTTAATATTACCTGATGCACGGAGTTTTGGCGGGCGGGCTAAAGGGTTTAGTCCGAGGGGGGGTGCTTAAGTGTGGGGGCCCGGGGCCCGGTGGAGCGCCTGGTGATGGAGGAAGGGGAGTTGATTGTATGTTGCCCAGGGAAGGCAGCTCTTTCCCGGGCAGGAGTCGGGCTTAGTTCAGGGGGGTCTGATAAAGAGTCCCCCAGAATAGTGACTCTTTCCCGGCAGGAGTCGGGCTTAGTTCAGGGGGGTCTGATAAAGAGTCCCCCCAGGAATAGTGTCTGTTTCCCGGGCAGGAGTCGGGCTTAGTTCAGGGGAGTCTGATAAAGAGTCCCCCCAGGAATAGTGTCTGTTTCCCGGGGAGCAGTCGTGGGGGGGAAGGTTCCCTCTGTCTCCCTCCGGTGGGAGAGGTGGGTATTGCAGGTGCGGGTGTTTGAAACGGACAAGTTGTGACTGAATATGCTATGTGAAATTGGGATGGTGTGTTGGGCAGGGGGGTCTGGTAGAAGGCCCCCCCAGGAATAGTGTCCCTTTCCCGGGCAGGAGTCCGGCTTAGTTCAGGGGAGTCTGATAAAGAGTCCCCCCAGGAATAGTGTCTGTTTCCCGGGAGCAGTCGTGGGGGGGAGGGTTCCCTCTGTCTCCCTCCGGTGGGAGAGGTCGGTATTGCAGGTGTGGGTGTTTGAAACGGACAAGTTGTGACTGAATATGCTATGTGAAATTGGGGATGGTGTGTTGGGCAGGGGGCGTCTGGTAGAAGGCCCCCCCCCCCAGGAATAGTGTCTCTTTCCCGGGGAGCAGTCCCTTTTAGTTAAGGGGAGTCTGATAAAGAGTCCCCCCAGGAATAGTGTCTGTTTCCCGGGGAGCAGTCGTGGGGGGGGAGGGTTCCCTCTGTCTCCCTCCGGTGGAGAGGTCGGTATTGCAGGTGTGGGTGTTTGAAACGGACAAGTTCTGACTGAATATGCTATGTGAACACTTGTGAAATTGGGGATGGTGTGTTGGGGCAGGGGGGGTCTGGTAGAAGGCCCCCCAGGAATAGTGTCTCTTTCCCGGGCAGCAGTCCCTTTTAGTTAAGGGGAGTCTGATAAAGAGTCCCCCCAGGAATAGTGTCTCTCACCCGGGCAGCAGTCAGGGTGGAAGCGCCCTCTGTCTCCCTCCGGTGGGAGAGGTCGGTATTGCAGGTGCGGTGTGCGGCATGGAGCGGAACCCGGGCTCTGGCGTCTTTTTCCGGGTCCAATTCGGCCGTTGTGGGCCTCTGGAGGTGTTTGGGTCCGAGTTCCGGCTCTGGGGGTGTCTGGTAAAGAGATCCGGGTTCTGGCGTCTTTTTCCGGGTTCAATTCGGCCGTTGTGGGCCTCTGGAGGTGTTTGGGTCCGAGTTCCGGGCTCTGGGGGTGTCTGGTAAAGAGATCCGGGTTCTGGCGTCTTTTTCCGGGTCCAATTCGGCCGTTGTGGGCCTCTGGAGGTGTTTGGGTCCGAGTTCCGGGCTCTGGGGGTGTCTGGTAAAGAGATCCGGGTTCTGGCGTCTTTTTCCGGGTCCAATTCGGCCGTTGTGGGCCTCTGGAGGTGTTTGGGTCCGAGTTCCGGGCTCTGGGGGTGTCTGGTAAAGAGATCCGGGTTCTGGCGTCTTTTTCCGGGTCCAATTCGGCCGTTGTGGGCCTCTGGAGGTGTTTGGGTCCGTGTTCCGGGCTCTGGGGGTGTCTGGTAAAGAGATCCGGGTTCTGGTGTCTTTTTCCGGGTTTAATTCGGCCGTTGTGGGCCTCTGGAGGTGTTTGGGTCCGAGTTCCGGGCTCTGGGGGTGTCTGGTAAAGAGATCCGGGTTCTGGCGTCTTTTCCGGGTTCAATTCGGCCGTTGTGGGCCTCTGGAGGTGTTTGGGTCCGAGTTCCGGGCTCTGGGGGTGTTTGGTAAAGAGATCCGGGTTCTGCGTCTTTTTCGGACTTAATTCGGCCGTTGTGGGCCTCTGGAGGTGTTTGGGTCCGTGTTCCGGGCTCTGGGGGTGTCTGGTAAAGAGATCCGGGTTCTGGCGTCTTTTTCCGGGTTCAATTCGGCCGTTGTGGGCCTCTGGAGGTGTTTGGGTCCGTGTTCCGGGCTCTGGGGTGTCTGGTAAAGAGATCCGGGTTCTGGTGTCTTTTTCCTGCTTAATTCGGCCGTTGTGGGCCCCTGGAGGTGTTTGCGGACCTCCGCGGGTGAAATAATGGAAAAAAAAAAAAGTTAAAGTTTCCAGTCGGACTATGTGGAGCGAAAAAAACCCGGACTTTTTTGGCTCCGTCAGAAACTAAGTAAAAGTCGGAATATGTGAAGGAAAGCTCAGAAAATGCCTGGGCTTTTTAGATCGCTTCGATAAATTTTTTTTTAGCTCACATCACTGGGCCACCAGGTCGCAGATTTCAGAAACCTGGTTTTCGGAAACAGAGATCTCCAGGACAGGGCCCCGAGCTTCGGGGGGAGCGTTCCCCAGCTGGACCTAAGCATAGTGGGCCAGGCCCCGGGCGGAAAGAGGCTCCTGGAGCCGAGATACGGGGGTGGCCCCCCGCGCGACTTACCCGATTTCGGAGCACTATTTTCGGACAGTGATGGCAGAGCAGTGGGTGTACCGGATGGAGGAAAATAACAGCTCCAGAGAGCGGCAGAGACCAGACCATGACCCAGAACGGCACACTGTTCCCGGACAGTGATGGCAGACCAGCAGGTGTACCCCATGGATGAATAAAGAGTTCCAGAGAGCGGCAGAGACCAGACCATGACCCAGAACGGCACACTATTCCCGGACAGTGATGGCAGAACAGCAGGTGTACCGCATGGATGAATAAAGAGCTCCAGAGAGCGGCAGAGACCAGACCATGTCCCAGAACGGGACACTATTCTCGGATGCTGATGTCAGAACAGCAGGTGTAACGCATGGATGAATACAGAGTTCCAGAGAGCGGCAGAGACCAGACCATGTCCTGTACGGGACCACTATTCTCGGATGCTGATGTCAGAACAGCAGGTGTAACGCATGGATGAATACAGAGTTCCAGAGAGCGGCAGAGACCAGACCATGTCCCTGTACGGGACACTATTCTCGGATGCTGATGTCAGAACAGCAGGTGTAACGCATGATGAATACAGAGTTCCAGAGAGCGGCAGAGACCAGACCATGTCCCAGAACGGCGCACTATTCTCGGATGCTGATGTCAGAACAGCAGGTGCAGCGGACGGACTAATACACAGTTCCAGACAGCGGGAGATCCCAGACCATGTCCCAGAACGGCACACCATTCTCGGATGCTGATGTCAGAACAGCAGGTGTAACGTATGGATGAACACACAGTTCCAGAGAGCGGGAGATCCCGGCCGATGTCCGATGACGAAGCACTGTATGGGACACTTTGAAGGAAGGGTCGGTCTCCTGGATGAAAAGAACTTTAATTTTCTGACTTAAAATACGGAGTTAAAGTTTCCAGTCGGGACGATAAGGAGGGCAAAAAAACCCGGACTTTTTTGGCTCCGTCAGAAACTAAGTAAAAGTCGGACTATGTGAAGGAAAGCTCAGAAAATGCCTGGAGAATTTTGAGCGGACCGGAAAAAAAAAGTTCCAGCCGACATCACTGGGCCACCAGGTCGCAGATTCCTGAAACCCGGTTTTTAGAAACATAGGCCTCCAGTCGTGAAGACCGGCGTTTGTGCGGTTCGGATCCGACTCAGACCTCAGTATTTTCGGACACCCTCGGACAGTGGCGGGGGTGGAAGAACCGGAGCCTCATGCAGAACTGGCTGTCGGGGAGCAAGCGGACGCTGCCCCGGCAGGAGGCATCATTCCGGGCACTGTGGCTGATCGGTAGCTTTCGTGGATGGATGACTGAGCGAACGAACGAGATGACGGCGGTGCGTCCTGGCTGATGTCCCAGTACGGGGCACTATTCTCGGATGCTGATGGCAGAACAGCAGGTGCAGTGGACGGATGAACACACAGTTCTAGACAGCGTGATATCCCAGACCATGTCCAGAACGGCCCACTATTCTCGGATGCTGATGTCAGAACAGCAGGTGTAACGCATGGATGAATACAGAGTTCCAGAGAGCGGCAGAGACCAGACCATGTCCCAGAACGGGACACTATTCTCGGATGCTGATGTCAGAACAGCAGGTGTAACGCATGGATGAATACAGAGTTCCAGAGAGCGGCAGAGACCAGACCATGTCCCTGTACGGGACACTATTCTCGGATGCTGATGTCAGAACAGCAGGTGTAACGCATGGATGAATACAGAGTTCCAGAGAGCGGCAGAGACCAGACCATGTCCCTGTACGGACACTATTCTCGGATGCTGATGTCAGAACAGCAGGTGTAACGCATGGATGAATACAGAGTTCCAGAGAGCGGCAGAGACCAGACCATGTCCCAGAACGGCGCACTATTCTCGGATGCTGATGTCAGAACAGCAGGTGCAGCGGACGGACTAATACACAGTTCCAGACAGCGGGAGATCCCAGACCATGTCCCAGAACGGCACACCATTCTCGGATGCTGATGTCAGAACAGCAGGTGTAACGTATGGATGAACACACAGTTCCAGACAGCGGGAGATCCAGACCATGTCCCAGAACGGCACACTATTCTCGGATGCTGATGTCAGAACAGCAGGTGCAGCGGACGGACTAATACACAGTTCCAGAGAGCGGTATTTCACGACAGATATCCGATGATGAAGCGCTATTGTCGGACACTGATGGCAGAACAGCAGGTGCACTGGATGAAGGAAATAAACAGAACATAGTTCCAGAGAGCGTGATATCCCAGACCAAGTCCCAGAACGGCGCGCTATTGTCGGACACTGATGGCAGAACAGCAGGTGCACTGGATGAAGGAAATAAACAGAACATAGTTCCAGAGAGCGTGATATCCCAGACCAAGTCCCAGAACGGCCCGCTATTCCCGGACACTCATCTACTTAAAATCTCCCTGATTACCTGCCAGAACAGAGCAGATCCAGAGAGCGGTATTTCACGGCAGTTATCCGATGATGAAGCGCTGTTGTCGGACACTGATGGCAGAACAGCAGGTGCAGTGGATGAAGGAAATAATCAGAACATAGTTCCAGAGAGCGTGATATCCCAGACCATGACCCAGAACGGCACACTGTTCCCGGGACAGTGATGGCAGACCAGCAGGTGTACCCCATGGATGAATACAGAGTTCCAGAGAGCGGCAGAGACCAGACCAAGTCCCAGAACGACACACTATCCCGGACAGTGATGGCAGAACAGCAGGTGTACCGCATGGATGAATAAAGAGCTCCAGAGAGCGGCAGAGACCAGACCAAGTCCCAGAACGGTACACTGTTCCCGGACAGTGATGGCAGACCAGCAGGTGTACCGCATGGATGAATAAAGAGCTCCAGAGAGCGGCAGAGACCAGACCAAGTCCCAGAACGGCACACTGTTCCCGGACAGTGATGACAGACCAGCAGGTGTACCGCATGGATGAATAAAGAGCTCCAGAGAGCGGCAGAGACCAGACCAAGTCCCAGAACGACACACTATTCTCGGACAGTGATGGCAGAACGGCAGGTGTACCGCATGATGAATAAAGAGTTCCAGAGAGCGTGATATCCCAGACCATGACCCAGAACGACACACTATTCCCGGACAGTGATGGCAGAACAGCAGGTGTACATGATGGATGAATAAAGAGTTCCAGAGAGCGTGATATCCCAGACCATGACCCAGAATGGCACACTGTTCCCGGACAGTGATGCAGAACAGCAGGTGTACCGCATGGATGAATAAAGAGTTCAGAGAGCGGCAGAGACCAGACCAAGTCCCAGAACGGTACACTATTCCCGGACAGTGATGGCAGACCAGCAGGTGTACATGATGGGATGAATAAAGAGTTCCAGAGAGCGTGATATCCCAGACCATGACCCAGAACGGCACACTGTTCCCGGACAGTGATGGCAGAACAGCAGGTGCAGTGGATGGATGAATAAAGAGCTCCAGAGAGCGGCAGAGACCAGACCAAGTCCCAGAACGGTACACTATTCCCGGACAGTGATGGCAGACCAGCAGGTGTACCGCATGGATGAATAAAGAGTTCCAGAGAGCGGCAGAACCCAGACCATGACCCAGAACGACACACTATTCCCGGACAGTGATGGCAGACCAGCACGTGTACATGATGGATGAATAAAGAGCTCCAGAGAGCGGCAGAGACCAGACCAAGTCCCAGAACGACACACTATTCCCGGACAGTGATGGCAGAACAGCAGGTGTACCGCATGGATGAATACACAGTTCCAGAGAGCGGGAGATCCCGGCCGATGTCCGATGACGAAGCACTGTATGGGACACTTTGAAGGAAGGGTCGGTCTCCTGGATGAAAAGAACTTTAATTTTCTGACTTAAAATACGGAGTTAAAGTTTCCAGTCGGGACGATAAGGAGGGCAAAAAAACCCGGACTTTTTTGGCTCCGTCAGAAACTAAGTAAAAGTCGGACTATGTGAAGGAAAGCTCAGAAAATGCCTGGAGAATTTTGAGCGGACCGGAAAAAAAAAGTTCCAGCCGACATCACTGGGCCACCAGTCGCAGATTCCTGAAACCCGGTTTTTAGAAACATAGGCCTCCAGTCGTGAAGACCGTGTGGTTGTGCGGTTCGGATCCGACTCAGACCTCAGTATTTTCGGACACCCTCGGACAGTGGCGGGGGTGGAAGAACCGGAGCCTCATGCAGAACTGGCTGTCGGGGAGCAAGCGGACGCTACCCCGGCAGGAGGCATCATTCCGGGCACTGTGGCTGATCGTAGCTTTCGTGGATGGATGACTGAGCGACACGAACGAGATGACGGCGGTGCGTCCTGGCTGATGTCCCAGTACGGGGCACTATTCTCGGATGCTGATGGCAGAACAGCAGTGCAGTGGACGGATGAATACAGAGTTCCAGAGAGCGGCAGAGACCAGACCATGTCCCTGTATGGGACACTATTCTCGGATGCTGATGTCAGAACAGCAGGTGTAACGCATGGATGAATACAGAGTTCCAGAGAGCGGCAGAGACCAGACCATGTCCCTGTACGGGACACAATTCTCGGATGCTGATGTCAGAACAGCAGGTGTAACGCATGGATGAATACAGAGTTCCAGAGAGCGGCAGAGACCAGACCATGTCCCAGAACGGCGCACTATTCTCGGATGCTGATGTCAGAACAGCAGGTGCAGCGGACGGACTAATACACAGTTCCAGAGAGCGGTATTTCACGACAGATATCCGATGATGAAGCGCTATTGTCGGACACTGATGGCAGAACAGCAGGTGCACTGGATGAAGGAAATTAACAGAACATAGTTCCAGAGAGCGGGATATCCAGACCAAGTCCCAGAACGGCGCGCTATTGTCGGACACTGATGGCAGAACAGCAGGTGCACTGGATGAAGGAAATAAACAGAACATAGTTCCAGAGAGCGGGATATCCCAGACCAAGTCCCAGAACGGCCCACTATTCCCGGACACTCATCTACTTAAAATCTCCCTGATTACCTGCCAGAACAGAGCAGATCCAGAGAGCGGTATTTCACGGCAGATATCCGATGATGAAGCGCTATTGTCGGACACTGATGGCAGAACAGCAGGTGCAGTGGATGAAGGAAATAAACAGAACACAGTTCCATGGAGCGGGAGATCCCAGACCATGTCCCAGTACGGGACACTATTCTCGGATGCTGATGTCAGAACAGCAGGTGCAGTGGATGAAGGAAATAAACAGAACATAGTTCCAGAGAGCGGGAGATCCGAGACCATGTCCCAGTACGGGACACTATTCTCGGATGCTGATGTCAGAACAGCAGGTGCAGTGGATGAAGGAAATAAACAGAACATAGTTCCAGAGAGCGGGAGATCCGAGACCATGTCCCAGTACGGGACACTATTCTCGGATGCTGATGTCAGAACAGCAGGTGCAGTGGATGAAGGAAATAAACATAACACAGTTCCAGAGAGCGGGATATCCAGACCATGTCCCAGTACGGGACACTATTCTCGGATGCTGATGTCAGAACAGCAGGTGCAGCGGATGGATGAATTAAACAGTTCCAGAGAGCGTGAGATCCCGGCAGATATCCGATGAAGAAGCGCTATTGTCGGACACTGATGGCAGAACAGCAGGTGCAGCGGATGGATGAAATAAACAGTTCCATGGAGCGGTATTTCCCGACAGATATCCGATGACGAAGGACCACTTGGGACGCTTTGAAGGAAGGGTCGGTCTCCTGGATGAAAAAGACTTTAATTTTCTGACTTAAAAAAAAAGTTAAAGTTTCCAGTCGGGACGATAAGGAGGGCAAAAAAACCCGGACTTTTTTGGCTCCGTCAGAAACTAAGTAAAAGTCGGAATATGTGGCGCAAAGCCCTAAAATCCCCTGGAGAATTTTGAGCGGACCGGAAAAAAAAAGTTCCAGCTGACATCACTGGGCCACCAGGTCGCAGATTTCAGAAACCTGGTTTTCGGAAACACAGGGCTCCAGGGCTGAGACCCGGGCTTCGTGGGGAGCGTTCCCCAGCTGGGCCTAAGCATCTTCGGACAACTTTGGGCGGAAAAGCGGGTTCGGAACCGGGATATGGGCGGGTTACGCGGCGTGACCTGCCAAGTGCAGTGCACTATTCCCGGACGCTCATCTACTTAAAATCTCCCTGATTACCTGCCAGAACAGAGCAGATCCAGAGAGCGGTATTTCACGGCAGCTATCCGATGATGAAGCGCTGTTGTCGGACACTGATGGCAGAACAGCAGGTGCGGTGGATGAAATAAACAGTTCCAGAGAGCGGTATTTCACGGCAGTTATCCGATGATGAAGCGCTGTTGTCGGACACTGATGGCAGAACAGCAGGTGCAGTGGATGGACGAATTAAACAGTTCCAGAGAGCGTGAGATCCCGGCTGATATCCGATGAAGAAGCACTGTTCTCGGACACTGATGGCAGAACAGCAGGTGCAGTGGATGGATGAAGTAAACAGTTCCAGAGAGCGTGAGATCCCGGCTGATATCCGATGAAGAAGCGCTATTGTCGGACACTGATGGCAGAACAGCAGGTGCAGTGGATGGATGAAATAAACAGTTCCAGAGAGCGGTATCTCACGGCAGATATCCGATGATGAAGCGCTGTTGTCGGACACTGATGGCAGAACGGCAGGTGCACTGGATGGA
>NW_027554949.1:15000-22500 GCF_964276395.1 Gasterosteus aculeatus | reverse complement strand
CCGTTGTGGGCCTCTGGAGGTGTTTGGGTCCGAGTTCCGGGCTCTGGGGGTGTCTGGTAAAGAGATCCGGGTTCTGGCGTCTTTTTCCGGGTCCAATTCGGCCGTTGTGGGCCTCTGGAGGTGTTTGGGTCCGTGTTCCGGGCTCTGGGGGTGTCTGGTAAAGAGATCCGGGTTCTGGTGTCTTTTTCCGGGTTTAATTCGGCCGTTGTGGGCCTCTGGAGGTGTTTGGGTCCGAGTTCCGGGCTCTGGGGGTGTCTGGTAAAGAGATCCGGGTTCTGGCGTCTTTTTCCGGGTTCAATTCGGCCGTTGTGGGCCTCTGGAGGTGTTTGGGTCCGAGTTCCGGGCTCTGGGGGTGTTTGGTAAAGAGATCCGGGTTCTGGCGTCTTTTTCCGGACTTAATTCGGCCGTTGTGGGCCTCTGGAGGTGTTTGGGTCCGTGTTCCGGGCTCTGGGGGTGTCTGGTAAAGAGATCCGGGTTCTGGCGTCTTTTTCCGGGTTCAATTCGGCCGTTGTGGGCCTCTGGAGGTGTTTGGGTCCGTGTTCCGGGCTCTGGGGGTGTCTGGTAAAGAGATCCGGGTTCTGGTGTCTTTTTCCTGGCTTAATTCGGCCGTTGTGGGCCCCTGGAGGTGTTTGCGGACCTCCGCGGGTGAAATAATGGAAAAAAAAAAAAGTTAAAGTTTCCAGTCGGGACTATGTGGAGCGAAAAAAACCCGGACTTTTTTGGCTCCGTCAGAAACTAAGTAAAAGTCGGAATATGTGAAGGAAAGCTCAGAAAATGCCTGGGCTTTTTTAGATCGCTTCGATAAATTTTTTTTTAGCTCACATCACTGGGCCACCAGGTCGCAGATTTCAGAAACCTGGTTTTCGGAAACAGAGATCTCCAGGACAGGGCCCCGAGCTTCGGGGGGAGCGTTCCCCAGCTGGACCTAAGCATAGTGGGCCAGGCCCCGGGCGGAAAGAGGCTCCTGGAGCCGAGATACGGGGGTGGCCCCCCGCGCGACTTACCCGATTTCGGAGCACTATTTTCGGACAGTGATGGCAGAGCAGTGGGTGTACCGGATGGAGGAAAATAACAGCTCCAGAGAGCGGCAGAGACCAGACCATGACCCAGAACGGCACACTGTTCCCGGACAGTGATGGCAGACCAGCAGGTGTACCCCATGGATGAATAAAGAGTTCCAGAGAGCGGCAGAGACCAGACCATGACCCAGAACGGCACACTATTCCCGGACAGTGATGGCAGAACAGCAGGTGTACCGCATGGATGAATAAAGAGCTCCAGAGAGCGGCAGAGACCAGACCATGTCCCAGAACGGGACACTATTCTCGGATGCTGATGTCAGAACAGCAGGTGTAACGCATGGATGAATACAGAGTTCCAGAGAGCGGCAGAGACCAGACCATGTCCCTGTACGGGACACTATTCTCGGATGCTGATGTCAGAACAGCAGGTGTAACGCATGGATGAATACAGAGTTCCAGAGAGCGGCAGAGACCAGACCATGTCCCTGTACGGGACACTATTCTCGGATGCTGATGTCAGAACAGCAGGTGTAACGCATGGATGAATACAGAGTTCCAGAGAGCGGCAGAGACCAGACCATGTCCCAGAACGGCGCACTATTCTCGGATGCTGATGTCAGAACAGCAGGTGCAGCGGACGGACTAATACACAGTTCCAGACAGCGGGAGATCCCAGACCATGTCCCAGAACGGCACACCATTCTCGGATGCTGATGTCAGAACAGCAGGTGTAACGTATGGATGAACACACAGTTCCAGAGAGCGGGAGATCCCGGCCGATGTCCGATGACGAAGCACTGTATGGGACACTTTGAAGGAAGGGTCGGTCTCCTGGATGAAAAGAACTTTAATTTTCTGACTTAAAATACGGAGTTAAAGTTTCCAGTCGGGACGATAAGGAGGGCAAAAAAACCCGGACTTTTTTGGCTCCGTCAGAAACTAAGTAAAAGTCGGACTATGTGAAGGAAAGCTCAGAAAATGCCTGGAGAATTTTGAGCGGACCGGAAAAAAAAAGTTCCAGCCGACATCACTGGGCCACCAGGTCGCAGATTCCTGAAACCCGGTTTTTAGAAACATAGGCCTCCAGTCGTGAAGACCGGCGTTTGTGCGGTTCGGATCCGACTCAGACCTCAGTATTTTCGGACACCCTCGGACAGTGGCGGGGGTGGAAGAACCGGAGCCTCATGCAGAACTGGCTGTCGGGGAGCAAGCGGACGCTGCCCCGGCAGGAGGCATCATTCCGGGCACTGTGGCTGATCGGTAGCTTTCGTGGATGGATGACTGAGCGAACGAACGAGATGACGGCGGTGCGTCCTGGCTGATGTCCCAGTACGGGGCACTATTCTCGGATGCTGATGGCAGAACAGCAGGTGCAGTGGACGGATGAACACACAGTTCTAGACAGCGTGATATCCCAGACCATGTCCCAGAACGGCCCACTATTCTCGGATGCTGATGTCAGAACAGCAGGTGTAACGCATGGATGAATACAGAGTTCCAGAGAGCGGCAGAGACCAGACCATGTCCCAGAACGGGACACTATTCTCGGATGCTGATGTCAGAACAGCAGGTGTAACGCATGGATGAATACAGAGTTCCAGAGAGCGGCAGAGACCAGACCATGTCCCTGTACGGGACACTATTCTCGGATGCTGATGTCAGAACAGCAGGTGTAACGCATGGATGAATACAGAGTTCCAGAGAGCGGCAGAGACCAGACCATGTCCCTGTACGGGACACTATTCTCGGATGCTGATGTCAGAACAGCAGGTGTAACGCATGGATGAATACAGAGTTCCAGAGAGCGGCAGAGACCAGACCATGTCCCAGAACGGCGCACTATTCTCGGATGCTGATGTCAGAACAGCAGGTGCAGCGGACGGACTAATACACAGTTCCAGACAGCGGGAGATCCCAGACCATGTCCCAGAACGGCACACCATTCTCGGATGCTGATGTCAGAACAGCAGGTGTAACGTATGGATGAACACACAGTTCCAGACAGCGGGAGATCCCAGACCATGTCCCAGAACGGCACACTATTCTCGGATGCTGATGTCAGAACAGCAGGTGCAGCGGACGGACTAATACACAGTTCCAGAGAGCGGTATTTCACGACAGATATCCGATGATGAAGCGCTATTGTCGGACACTGATGGCAGAACAGCAGGTGCACTGGATGAAGGAAATAAACAGAACATAGTTCCAGAGAGCGTGATATCCCAGACCAAGTCCCAGAACGGCGCGCTATTGTCGGACACTGATGGCAGAACAGCAGGTGCACTGGATGAAGGAAATAAACAGAACATAGTTCCAGAGAGCGTGATATCCCAGACCAAGTCCCAGAACGGCCCGCTATTCCCGGACACTCATCTACTTAAAATCTCCCTGATTACCTGCCAGAACAGAGCAGATCCAGAGAGCGGTATTTCACGGCAGTTATCCGATGATGAAGCGCTGTTGTCGGACACTGATGGCAGAACAGCAGGTGCAGTGGATGAAGGAAATAATCAGAACATAGTTCCAGAGAGCGTGATATCCCAGACCATGACCCAGAACGGCACACTGTTCCCGGACAGTGATGGCAGACCAGCAGGTGTACCCCATGGATGAATACAGAGTTCCAGAGAGCGGCAGAGACCAGACCAAGTCCCAGAACGACACACTATTCCCGGACAGTGATGGCAGAACAGCAGGTGTACCGCATGGATGAATAAAGAGCTCCAGAGAGCGGCAGAGACCAGACCAAGTCCCAGAACGGTACACTGTTCCCGGACAGTGATGGCAGACCAGCAGGTGTACCGCATGGATGAATAAAGAGCTCCAGAGAGCGGCAGAGACCAGACCAAGTCCCAGAACGGCACACTGTTCCCGGACAGTGATGACAGACCAGCAGGTGTACCGCATGGATGAATAAAGAGCTCCAGAGAGCGGCAGAGACCAGACCAAGTCCCAGAACGACACACTATTCTCGGACAGTGATGGCAGAACGGCAGGTGTACCGCATGGATGAATAAAGAGTTCCAGAGAGCGTGATATCCCAGACCATGACCCAGAACGACACACTATTCCCGGACAGTGATGGCAGAACAGCAGGTGTACATGATGGATGAATAAAGAGTTCCAGAGAGCGTGATATCCCAGACCATGACCCAGAATGGCACACTGTTCCCGGACAGTGATGGCAGAACAGCAGGTGTACCGCATGGATGAATAAAGAGTTCCAGAGAGCGGCAGAGACCAGACCAAGTCCCAGAACGGTACACTATTCCCGGACAGTGATGGCAGACCAGCAGGTGTACATGATGGATGAATAAAGAGTTCCAGAGAGCGTGATATCCCAGACCATGACCCAGAACGGCACACTGTTCCCGGACAGTGATGGCAGAACAGCAGGTGCAGTGGATGGATGAATAAAGAGCTCCAGAGAGCGGCAGAGACCAGACCAAGTCCCAGAACGGTACACTATTCCCGGACAGTGATGGCAGACCAGCAGGTGTACCGCATGGATGAATAAAGAGTTCCAGAGAGCGGCAGAACCCAGACCATGACCCAGAACGACACACTATTCCCGGACAGTGATGGCAGACCAGCACGTGTACATGATGGATGAATAAAGAGCTCCAGAGAGCGGCAGAGACCAGACCAAGTCCCAGAACGACACACTATTCCCGGACAGTGATGGCAGAACAGCAGGTGTACCGCATGGATGAATACACAGTTCCAGAGAGCGGGAGATCCCGGCCGATGTCCGATGACGAAGCACTGTATGGGACACTTTGAAGGAAGGGTCGGTCTCCTGGATGAAAAGAACTTTAATTTTCTGACTTAAAATACGGAGTTAAAGTTTCCAGTCGGGACGATAAGGAGGGCAAAAAAACCCGGACTTTTTTGGCTCCGTCAGAAACTAAGTAAAAGTCGGACTATGTGAAGGAAAGCTCAGAAAATGCCTGGAGAATTTTGAGCGGACCGGAAAAAAAAAGTTCCAGCCGACATCACTGGGCCACCAGGTCGCAGATTCCTGAAACCCGGTTTTTAGAAACATAGGCCTCCAGTCGTGAAGACCGTGTGGTTGTGCGGTTCGGATCCGACTCAGACCTCAGTATTTTCGGACACCCTCGGACAGTGGCGGGGGTGGAAGAACCGGAGCCTCATGCAGAACTGGCTGTCGGGGAGCAAGCGGACGCTACCCCGGCAGGAGGCATCATTCCGGGCACTGTGGCTGATCGGTAGCTTTCGTGGATGGATGACTGAGCGAACGAACGAGATGACGGCGGTGCGTCCTGGCTGATGTCCCAGTACGGGGCACTATTCTCGGATGCTGATGGCAGAACAGCAGGTGCAGTGGACGGATGAATACAGAGTTCCAGAGAGCGGCAGAGACCAGACCATGTCCCTGTATGGGACACTATTCTCGGATGCTGATGTCAGAACAGCAGGTGTAACGCATGGATGAATACAGAGTTCCAGAGAGCGGCAGAGACCAGACCATGTCCCTGTACGGGACACAATTCTCGGATGCTGATGTCAGAACAGCAGGTGTAACGCATGGATGAATACAGAGTTCCAGAGAGCGGCAGAGACCAGACCATGTCCCAGAACGGCGCACTATTCTCGGATGCTGATGTCAGAACAGCAGGTGCAGCGGACGGACTAATACACAGTTCCAGAGAGCGGTATTTCACGACAGATATCCGATGATGAAGCGCTATTGTCGGACACTGATGGCAGAACAGCAGGTGCACTGGATGAAGGAAATTAACAGAACATAGTTCCAGAGAGCGGGATATCCCAGACCAAGTCCCAGAACGGCGCGCTATTGTCGGACACTGATGGCAGAACAGCAGGTGCACTGGATGAAGGAAATAAACAGAACATAGTTCCAGAGAGCGGGATATCCCAGACCAAGTCCCAGAACGGCCCACTATTCCCGGACACTCATCTACTTAAAATCTCCCTGATTACCTGCCAGAACAGAGCAGATCCAGAGAGCGGTATTTCACGGCAGATATCCGATGATGAAGCGCTATTGTCGGACACTGATGGCAGAACAGCAGGTGCAGTGGATGAAGGAAATAAACAGAACACAGTTCCATGGAGCGGGAGATCCCAGACCATGTCCCAGTACGGGACACTATTCTCGGATGCTGATGTCAGAACAGCAGGTGCAGTGGATGAAGGAAATAAACAGAACATAGTTCCAGAGAGCGGGAGATCCGAGACCATGTCCCAGTACGGGACACTATTCTCGGATGCTGATGTCAGAACAGCAGGTGCAGTGGATGAAGGAAATAAACAGAACATAGTTCCAGAGAGCGGGAGATCCGAGACCATGTCCCAGTACGGGACACTATTCTCGGATGCTGATGTCAGAACAGCAGGTGCAGTGGATGAAGGAAATAAACATAACACAGTTCCAGAGAGCGGGATATCCCAGACCATGTCCCAGTACGGGACACTATTCTCGGATGCTGATGTCAGAACAGCAGGTGCAGCGGATGGATGAATTAAACAGTTCCAGAGAGCGTGAGATCCCGGCAGATATCCGATGAAGAAGCGCTATTGTCGGACACTGATGGCAGAACAGCAGGTGCAGCGGATGGATGAAATAAACAGTTCCATGGAGCGGTATTTCCCGACAGATATCCGATGACGAAGGACCACTTGGGACGCTTTGAAGGAAGGGTCGGTCTCCTGGATGAAAAAGACTTTAATTTTCTGACTTAAAAAAAAAGTTAAAGTTTCCAGTCGGGACGATAAGGAGGGCAAAAAAACCCGGACTTTTTTGGCTCCGTCAGAAACTAAGTAAAAGTCGGAATATGTGGCGCAAAGCCCTAAAATCCCCTGGAGAATTTTGAGCGGACCGGAAAAAAAAAGTTCCAGCTGACATCACTGGGCCACCAGGTCGCAGATTTCAGAAACCTGGTTTTCGGAAACACAGGGCTCCAGGGCTGAGACCCGGGCTTCGTGGGGAGCGTTCCCCAGCTGGGCCTAAGCATCTTCGGACAACTTTGGGCGGAAAAGCGGGTTCGGGAACCGGGATATGGGGCGGGTTACGCGGCGTGACCTGCCCAAGTGCAGTGCACTATTCCCGGACGCTCATCTACTTAAAATCTCCCTGATTACCTGCCAGAACAGAGCAGATCCAGAGAGCGGTATTTCACGGCAGCTATCCGATGATGAAGCGCTGTTGTCGGACACTGATGGCAGAACAGCAGGTGCGGTGGATGAAATAAACAGTTCCAGAGAGCGGTATTTCACGGCAGTTATCCGATGATGAAGCGCTGTTGTCGGACACTGATGGCAGAACAGCAGGTGCAGTGGATGGACGAATTAAACAGTTCCAGAGAGCGTGAGATCCCGGCTGATATCCGATGAAGAAGCACTGTTCTCGGACACTGATGGCAGAACAGCAGGTGCAGTGGATGGATGAAGTAAACAGTTCCAGAGAGCGTGAGATCCCGGCTGATATCCGATG
>NW_027554949.1:0-5000 GCF_964276395.1 Gasterosteus aculeatus | reverse complement strand
GGGTGTCTGGTAAAGAGATCCGGGTTCTGGCGTCTTTTTCCGGGTCCAATTCGGCCGTTGTGGGCCCTCTGGAGGTGTTTGGGTCCGAGTTCCGGGCTCTGGGGGTGTCTGGTAAAGAGATCCGGGTTCTGGCGTCTTTTTCCGGGTCCAATTCGGCCGTTGTGGGCCTCTGGAGGTGTTTGGGTCCGAGTTCCGGGCTCTGGGGGTGTCTGGTAAAGAGATCCGGGTTCTGGCGTCTTTTTCCGGGTCCAATTCGGCCGTTGTGGGCCTCTGGAGGTGTTTGGGTCCGTGTTCCGGGCTCTGGGGGTGTCTGGTAAAGAGATCCGGGTTCTGGTGTCTTTTTCCGGGTTTAATTCGGCCGTTGTGGGCCTCTGGAGGTGTTTGGGTCCGAGTTCCGGGCTCTGGGGGTGTCTGGTAAAGAGATCCGGGTTCTGGCGTCTTTTTCCGGGTTCAATTCGGCCGTTGTGGGCCTCTGGAGGTGTTTGGGTCCGAGTTCCGGGCTCTGGGGGTGTTTGGTAAAGAGATCCGGGTTCTGGCGTCTTTTTCCGGACTTAATTCGGCCGTTGTGGGCCTCTGGAGGTGTTTGGGTCCGTGTTCCGGGCTCTGGGGGTGTCTGGTAAAGAGATCCGGGTTCTGGCGTCTTTTTCCGGGTTCAATTCGGCCGTTGTGGGCCTCTGGAGGTGTTTGGGTCCGTGTTCCGGGCTCTGGGGTGTCTGGTAAAGAGATCCGGGTTCTGGTGTCTTTTTCCTGGCTTAATTCGGCCGTTGTGGGCCCCTGGAGGTGTTTGCGGACCTCCGCGGGTGAAATAATGGAAAAAAAAAAAAGTTAAAGTTTCCAGTCGGGACTATGTGGAGCGAAAAAAACCCGGACTTTTTTGGCTCCGTCAGAAACTAAGTAAAAGTCGGAATATGTGAAGGAAAGCTCAGAAAATGCCTGGGCTTTTTTAGATCGCTTCGATAAATTTTTTTTTAGCTCACATCACTGGGCCACCAGGTCGCAGATTTCAGAAACCTGGTTTTCGGAAACAGAGATCTCCAGGACAGGGCCCCGAGCTTCGGGGGGGAGCGTTCCCCAGCTGGACCTAAGCATAGTGGGCCAGGCCCCGGGCGGAAAGAGGCTCCTGGAGCCGAGATACGGGGGTGGCCCCCGCGCGACTTACCCGATTTCGGAGCACTATTTTCGGACAGTGATGGCAGAGCAGTGGGTGTACCGGATGGAGGAAAATAACAGCTCCAGAGAGCGGCAGAGACCAGACCATGACCCAGAACGGCACACTGTTCCCGGACAGTGATGGCAGACCAGCAGGTGTACCCCATGGATGAATAAAGAGTTCCAGAGAGCGGCAGAGACCAGACCATGACCCAGAACGGCACACTATTCCCGGACAGTGATGGCAGAACAGCAGGTGTACCGCATGGATGAATAAAGAGCTCCAGAGAGCGGCAGAGACCAGACCATGTCCCAGAACGGGACACTATTCTCGGATGCTGATGTCAGAACAGCAGGTGTAACGCATGGATGAATACAGAGTTCCAGAGAGCGGCAGAGACCAGACCATGTCCCTGTACGGGACACTATTCTCGGATGCTGATGTCAGAACAGCAGGTGTAACGCATGGATGAATACAGAGTTCCAGAGAGCGGCAGAGACCAGACCATGTCCCTGTACGGGACACTATTCTCGGATGCTGATGTCAGAACAGCAGGTGTAACGCATGGATGAATACAGAGTTCCAGAGAGCGGCAGAGACCAGACCATGTCCCAGAACGGCGCACTATTCTCGGATGCTGATGTCAGAACAGCAGGTGCAGCGGACGGACTAATACACAGTTCCAGACAGCGGGAGATCCCAGACCATGTCCCAGAACGGCACACCATTCTCGGATGCTGATGTCAGAACAGCAGGTGTAACGTATGGATGAACACACAGTTCCAGAGAGCGGGAGATCCCGGCCGATGTCCGATGACGAAGCACTGTATGGGACACTTTGAAGGAAGGGTCGGTCTCCTGGATGAAAAGAACTTTAATTTTCTGACTTAAAATACGGAGTTAAAGTTTCCAGTCGGGACGATAAGGAGGGCAAAAAAACCCGGACTTTTTTGGCTCCGTCAGAAACTAAGTAAAAGTCGGACTATGTGAAGGAAAGCTCAGAAAATGCCTGGAGAATTTTGAGCGGACCGGAAAAAAAAGTTCCAGCCGACATCACTGGGCCACCAGGTCGCAGATTCCTGAAACCCGGTTTTTAGAAACATAGGCCTCCAGTCGTGAAGACCGGCGTTTGTGCGGTTCGGATCCGACTCAGACCTCAGTATTTTCGGACACCCTCGGACAGTGGCGGGGGTGGAAGAACCGGAGCCTCATGCAGAACTGGCTGTCGGGGAGCAAGCGGACGCTGCCCCGGCAGGAGGCATCATTCCGGGCACTGTGGCTGATCGGTAGCTTTCGTGGATGGATGACTGAGCGAACGAACGAGATGACGGCGGTGCGTCCTGGCTGATGTCCCAGTACGGGGCACTATTCTCGGATGCTGATGGCAGAACAGCAGGTGCAGTGGACGGATGAACACACAGTTCTAGACAGCGTGATATCCCAGACCATGTCCCAGAACGGCCCACTATTCTCGGATGCTGATGTCAGAACAGCAGGTGTAACGCATGGATGAATACAGAGTTCCAGAGAGCGGCAGAGACCAGACCATGTCCCAGAACGGGACACTATTCTCGGATGCTGATGTCAGAACAGCAGGTGTAACGCATGGATGAATACAGAGTTCCAGAGAGCGGCAGAGACCAGACCATGTCCCTGTACGGGACACTATTCTCGGATGCTGATGTCAGAACAGCAGGTGTAACGCATGGATGAATACAGAGTTCCAGAGAGCGGCAGAGACCAGACCATGTCCCTGTACGGGACACTATTCTCGGATGCTGATGTCAGAACAGCAGGTGTAACGCATGGATGAATACAGAGTTCCAGAGAGCGGCAGAGACCAGACCATGTCCCAGAACGGCGCACTATTCTCGGATGCTGATGTCAGAACAGCAGGTGCAGCGGACGGACTAATACACAGTTCCAGACAGCGGGAGATCCCAGACCATGTCCCAGAACGGCACACCATTCTCGGATGCTGATGTCAGAACAGCAGGTGTAACGTATGGATGAACACACAGTTCCAGACAGCGGGAGATCCCAGACCATGTCCCAGAACGGCACACTATTCTCGGATGCTGATGTCAGAACAGCAGGTGCAGCGGACGGACTAATACACAGTTCCAGAGAGCGGTATTTCACGACAGATATCCGATGATGAAGCGCTATTGTCGGACACTGATGGCAGAACAGCAGGTGCACTGGATGAAGGAAATAAACAGAACATAGTTCCAGAGAGCGTGATATCCCAGACCAAGTCCCAGAACGGCGCGCTATTGTCGGACACTGATGGCAGAACAGCAGGTGCACTGGATGAAGGAAATAAACAGAACATAGTTCCAGAGAGCGTGATATCCCAGACCAAGTCCCAGAACGGCCCGCTATTCCCGGACACTCATCTACTTAAAATCTCCCTGATTACCTGCCAGAACAGAGCAGATCCAGAGAGCGGTATTTCACGGCAGTTATCCGATGATGAAGCGCTGTTGTCGGACACTGATGGCAGAACAGCAGGTGCAGTGGATGAAGGAAATAATCAGAACATAGTTCCAGAGAGCGTGATATCCCAGACCATGACCCAGAACGGCACACTGTTCCCGGACAGTGATGGCAGACCAGCAGGTGTACCCCATGGATGAATACAGAGTTCCAGAGAGCGGCAGAGACCAGACCAAGTCCCAGAACGACACACTATTCCCGGACAGTGATGGCAGAACAGCAGGTGTACCGCATGGATGAATAAAGAGCTCCAGAGAGCGGCAGAGACCAGACCAAGTCCCAGAACGGTACACTGTTCCCGGACAGTGATGGCAGACCAGCAGGTGTACCGCATGGATGAATAAAGAGCTCCAGAGAGCGGCAGAGACCAGACCAAGTCCCAGAACGGCACACTGTTCCCCGGACAGTGATGACAGACCAGCAGGTGTACCGCATGGATGAATAAAGAGCTCCAGAGAGCGGCAGAGACCAGACCAAGTCCCAGAACGACACACTATTCTCGGACAGTGATGGCAGAACGGCAGGTGTACCGCATGGATGAATAAAGAGTTCCAGAGAGCGTGATATCCCAGACCATGACCCAGAACGACACACTATTCCCGGACAGTGATGGCAGAACAGCAGGTGTACATGATGGATGAATAAAGAGTTCCAGAGAGCGTGATATCCCAGACCATGACCCAGAATGGCACACTGTTCCCGGACAGTGATGGCAGAACAGCAGGTGTACCGCATGGATGAATAAAGAGTTCCAGAGAGCGGCAGAGACCAGACCAAGTCCCAGAACGGTACACTATTCCCGGACAGTGATGGCAGACCAGCAGGTGTACATGATGGATGAATAAAGAGTTCCAGAGAGCGTGATATCCCAGACCATGACCCAGAACGGCACACTGTTCCCGGACAGTGATGGCAGAACAGCAGGTGCAGTGGATGGATGAATAAAGAGCTCCAGAGAGCGGCAGAGACCAGACCAAGTCCCAGAACGGTACACTATTCCCGGACAGTGATGGCAGACCAGCAGGTGTACCGCATGGATGAATAAAGAGTTCCAGAGAGCGGCAGAACCCAGACCATGACCCAGAACGACACACTATTCCCGGACAGTGATGGCAGACCAGCACGTGTACATGATGGATGAATAAAGAGCTCCAGAGAGCGGCAGAGACCAGACCAAGTCCCAGAACGACACACTATTCCCGGACAGTGATGGCAGAACAGCAGGTGTACCGCATGGATGAATACACAGTTCCAGAGAGCGGGAGATCCCGGCCGATGTCCGATGACGAAGCACTGTATGGGACACTTTGAAGGAAGGGTCGGTCTCCTGGATGAAAAGAACTTTAATTTT
>NW_027554948.1:0-42246 GCF_964276395.1 Gasterosteus aculeatus | reverse complement strand
GTGGTATTTGTGCCTGTACAGGAGCCCAGGACGATTTATAAATGAACGGGAGTCGTTCACACTCTCTCGAGTTTTCAAAATAAGCCGCCAGCTTTAACCTCCTGTGATACTGCTGTAGATCAAAGCGGCTCTGCTCTACAATCTGTTTATTAGTTCCCTTTGTGGGAATGAAATTTAACCCCCTGCCAAGGAGAGTGCGCTGTGCTTCAGTGAGTTTAAAGTTCTTAGTGAGGTTGATGACTAACTTATCCCCCTCCTGAGTAGGCAGGTTTATGGGGACAATTAGTTTAAGTAGTGAACCCAATTGTCAAATATGCGGGCAGCTGTGGCTCGGGTCCAGTGGATGTGATCCGGACCTGTGTGAAAGAGACCTGCTGGCAGCGCTGGGATGTACTCACACATTCTCGCAATAGCAGTGTTCAGATGTGTGAGGCGCAGTTTCTCCTTCGGGGGAAGATCTCCGGAGAAGTTGACCTGTGGCACAAAAACGTCAGCAGATGGAAAAGTCAGTCTAACGCTTCGGAGGGCCCTCTGCAGCTGTTTGATGGCCGTCTCCTGCGTTTTTTGGACACGGTTGTTAATGCCGAAGGCCAAAATGACCTTCTGCACCGTGACCTCAGAGGTCGTCTTGTTCATCAGGAGATCTGCGTTCCTGAAGGTGCCCCCTGGAAAAGCATCCACCTGCAGATCCTCGATGTTGTGGGCTGGCAGTTTGTACACATTGGAGTCTCCAATGATGAGCCACTTCCTGGTCACATGGAGACTCCAATCCTGTGCCTTCCGCGCGGTGGACTGGTGTCTGCATGGTCGCTGAGCTCCCTGCGGTGTCTGCAGGCCGGAAGTGGGAGTGGCCACCGGCCGGATCAGCTGGGTCTGCACCGCTGTCCTCAACCTGGTGGTGCTGATGGGCGTTAAGGGAACGTGCCTCACGTCCCTCTGCATCTGGGACCACGGCTCTCTCGCCTCCTGCTGCACCAGCTCCTCCAGGTTCCTCTGGGAGAACTCCACCTCGTCCGTGTTCGGGGCCACACACGGATTACGCGGTGCGAAGGACCATACAGCAGATATTGAGGGCGTCGCTGCCGCCGGTGGAGGTGTCGGCGGTGATGTCGCTGCTGATGATGGCGCTGTTGCTGCTGCCTCCTCCGCCTCCGTCTCTGCTGCTGCTGCTGCCTCTGCTGAAGCCACTGACGACGAGCTGGGTGAAAGTTCTATCGTGAACTGTGGTCTACGAAAGTTCAGTCTCTGTGGCCGGGGCAGCTGGGAAGACGGAGTGGGTGAAACCACCTGCTGTGAGCCCCCTGCCGACTGTGGCGTGTCGGGGGAGAGGGTGTCAGAGTTGAAACTAACCTCGATCGGGAAGTCTAACAGGTTCTGGATCAGTGGAGGAGTGCTGGGCCGCCGTTCTGCCGTCACTGGTGAGGAGGGCGTCACCAGCGCCGCCGCTGGAGCATGCGGCCCCGCGTGGACCTGGGCCGCCGTCGTGGTGATGACAGGTGCCACAGGTGCTGCTGCTGCTGCGGCGGGCTGAGGTGAGTCTGGGCGTCTCTGGGCCTCGATAGTGTGTGTGGGCGGTGCGTTTACCGGTTCCGCTCTGGCCACAGGTCTCACTCGCCTCAGGGGATGACTCGCCGGGTCAGTCTGGGCCGCTGGTGCTGCTGTTGTCGCCGGCGCCGCCGCTGCAGGGGCCTGTATTGGCTCATCTACCGCCAGACCGGCCATCCAGTCCACAATTGTCTCTCTGGCCTCTTTTAATGTGTCCGGGCCGAGTCTGCGGCCAAACTGCCTTTTGGCCCAGGCTGCCGCCACCTCGAACGGGTCACTCCACTCTGGACTATTGAGTCTGTGAAGGTTCCGGATTTCCTCCATTATCACAGACTCATAGTGGTCCTGTAAAATGACCAACGCAGTGTGCTCCCAGTTCTTGGCGTTGCCTTCAATAAGCATCTGCGTGGCCGTGTTGGGAATAGCCGGCTTAATGAATGCGGCTAACTGCTGGGTCATTCTAGCGATCGTGACCGGTGGATGTGTTATAACAATGTTAGAAAAATGATGTGCCGCTTTAATGATCTTATGAAGGATCCGGCATTTAACAGTGAAAAGTGGGTCGTCAGATCTGGGCCTATTCTGAGCGCCCTCATTGTTCTGGTTCTGGTTTCGCTGGTACCGTGTGTTATTGCTATTTACGTTGCTATTGTTATTGCTATTATTACTATAGGGAGGGCGTTGAAAGCGGGAGTCGAAGGACCGGGGCTGTGCGGGTCTTGGACGGGGACCGCGGTTAGCGGGACGTCCCGTGTACCTGTCATCCTGGCCGCCATCATAGCGCCACCGCGGGGCGCCTCCCCGATCCACGGGTCTCCGGACAGCGTTCGCGTAGGTGTCGCGTGGATAGCGGGGCTGCTGTCGCTGGAAACGTGGCGGTGCGTTCTGCTGAAAGCGGGGCTGTTGCGGCTGGAACTGTTGCGGGGCTCGGCGCTGGTCCTGTGGCGGAGCGTGCTGATTGCGGCGCCTACCGCGTCTGCCGTACTGCACCAGCGTCCACTCGCCTTCATCCTCCCGGCCACGCCCGTACATGTCGCTAGCTAGTGAAGCCTCGTGTTCACTAGCCACGAAAAAAAGGCGAAGGAAAAGTTGTTCTTTTTACCTTTTATTAACTCGAACAATAGCAACAAAAATAAAACAATAAACGGAACAAGTTTAAACAGTTTAGCAACGTTTCGGATATAAAGAATATCCTTCCTCAGGCTATAAAACTTGTAAAAAGTGTGAGCTAAAGATGCGCGCTGTTGTTGTCGCTCTGGTCAGCTCGGTGATATGACGGTCCGGCTAGGGCGTCGCCAATATGGCGGCCGTGACCTTTCCCCTCCCCGGTGTAGCTGACCAATAGCTGCGCTGAACTACGAATCTCTAGGTGCATCGCATACAGTGAGACGTTCAATGCACCCGTCTCACAATCCGAAATACCAGCATCGTCGAAACCAGAAACATGAATCACTTAGTAATAACGCATAAACATGATAATAACATCAGCAAACATCATACATTGAATTATTAAAATTAGAAACAGTAATGAATATGAATAATACACACATTTTTTTCAATAAGCAGAAATATTTACAGTGCCACCACACATGATGAAGGGTTAAGATTAGGCATAGGTTATGGAGTGGTTGTGTTTAGGATAAAATAACCGGGTAGGCTGTAAAGGATTAGGTTTAGGCATGGGTTATGGAGTGGTTGTGTTTAGGACCAAATAACAGGGTGGGCTGTATGAGAGAACCGTAGAGACCGCAGGCTGCTCAGCAGGCGGCACGGGCCGGTTAGGGAATAAATAGTTTTGGATGGACCTGCGAGCAGGACCATCTGTGCACTGTCCAGCACTGCCTCACAGCCCGCAGCTCTTAGTCCTCATTTAAGCCCTTAGGATACCTGGTTTTTAATTTATTGATCCAGCCCCTCTCCGCTCTCCTCCTCTGGGGAGCGCTCCATCCGGGGTTCATCTGGATCACACACACAGACACAGATTTCCAACCGTGCGAAATAAAATGTGCCACAAGTGGCGTCAGTGTTTTTTTCTTTTTAATGATGTTGTGTTTGTGTTGTGTGAAGCGGGTCGCGATGGTGTTCCCCGTCTCCCCCACATATTGTAATCCACATTGTACACACGTGATGAGGTAAACACAGTTCTTAGACTTGGTGTTTCCCCTGGCTGAGTTCAGGAAAACGTCTCCCGTGCTGTGGCTTTGCAGCCATTTTCTGTGTTTATAAAAGGCATCACTCTGACCTCTCCCCTTAATGCTGTGCAGAGGTTTTAATTTGGCCTTTACCAGATAGTCCAGTAAATTCTTGTTTCTCCTGTAGGCCGGGATGATCCTGTGGTCCTGCAGGACAGAAGACCCTGTGGTGTGGGAGAGGAATCTCCTTCTGCATCCTCTGACCAATGCCATGGTGGAAGGTGAATACGTGGTGACAAAGGGGAGACTGGAGCCCACAGTAATAGGCTTCTTCTCTAGAAATGACCTCTGGCATTTTCTAAGAAAGGTCCTAGAGTACCCCCTGGTGGACAAAGCGTGAAAGAGC
Organism: Gasterosteus aculeatus; assembly: GCF_964276395.1. Classification (NCBI taxonomy): domain Eukaryota; kingdom Metazoa; phylum Chordata; class Actinopteri; order Perciformes; family Gasterosteidae; genus Gasterosteus; species Gasterosteus aculeatus. Next base: position 38,163 of record NW_027554948.1, on the reverse strand, counting down.
ACCCCGACTGCAACACGGAAATCCTCCTCTCTGCTGCATATTCTGTGAAACCTCAACAGTTGGGATTTGATTAAGCCAGCATATGTGTGCTTTGGGTGGAAGCTGGTCTTGAAGAGCAGAGCATGTGTGTCTGTCTCCTTAAAAAATACCTTAATGTCCAATGTGTGGGTTTCCTTAAATGTGTTACTTTTAAACGTTGTGGTGTCCAGAAAATCAACAGAAGTCAAATTGTCGGTGGATTTAATTTTAATAGACTGATTGTGATTGTTGAGGGTGCACAGAAACACTTCAAAATCCTCCCTCGAGTGGGGCCACACACCCCAGATGTCGTCCAAATATCTATAATAATGCAGTGGCTTTTTAGGACATATTTTCAGGACTGATTCCTCCCACTCAGCCATAAAAATGTTAGCGTATGCAGGAGCAAACTTCTTCCCCATCGCTGTACCCTTGATTTGAAGGAAAAATTCCCCATTAAATTCAAAATCATTTTGGGTCAGATTGATCTCCAGTAACTGTAATAATTCTTTTTCTGGTCGCTTTTTGTCGGGGTGTTTCCGAAATGAATTCTTAACGGCCTGCATGCCTTCTTTTATGTCAATGTTTGTATAGAGACTATCAATATCTATGGTGAATAAAATTGAGTTGTCCGGAATGCGGAGTCTTTTAATTATCTCTACAAAGTGGTACGTGTCCTTTATGTAACTCGGGTGTGTGGTCGACAGAGGATTCAAAAAGTGGTCGAGGTACTCTGCAGTGTGATAAGTCTCACTGCTGCAGTCAGACACGATGGGCCTGCCGGGCGGGATTTCATGTGGTTTACTCCACTTGGCAGGGTCCTTGTGTATTTTGGGCAGCATATAGAATAATCTGGCTCTAGGTACAGCGTCACCCATTAAATAATGCTTTTGTTTCAGATTAATAAACTTCTTCTCATGTAGAGTTAGGATGATTTTATTTACAATCGGGACAGTGTTTGGATAAATGGGGTGGGTCAATTTGGTGTAGTATTTGGGATCATTAAGCTGTCTGTAGCCTTCCCATAAATATTGCTCCCTGTCCAAGATCACTATAGAGCTGCCCTTATCTGCTGGTTTAATAACTATGTGTTTGTTATTAACTAGTTCATCAAGTGCCCGCACTTCCTCCCTACTGAGGTTAGGCGGCACGTGATGAATTTTGAAGCGTGTGTTAAAATACCGAATGTCTGATTGTATTAGAGCAGTTATGGTGTGTGGTATTTGTGCCTGTACAGGAGCCCAGGACGATTTATAAATGAACGGGAGTCGTTCACACTCTCTCGAGTTTTCAAAATAAGCCGCCAGCTTTAACCTCCTGTGATACTGCTGTAGATCAAAGCGGCTCTGCTCTACAATCTGTTTATTAGTTCCCTTTGTGGGAATGAAATTTAACCCCCTGCCAAGGAGAGTGCGCTGTGCTTCAGTGAGTTTAAAGTTCTTAGTGAGGTTGATGACTAACTTATCCCCCTCCTGAGTAGGCAGGTTTATGGGGACAATTAGTTTAAGTAGTGAACCCAATTGTCAAATATGCGGGCAGCTGTGGCTCGGGTCCAGTGGATGTGATCCGGACCTGTGTGAAAGAGACCTGCTGGCAGCGCTGGGATGTACTCACACATTCTCGCAATAGCAGTGTTCAGATGTGTGAGGCGCAGTTTCTCCTTCGGGGGAAGATCTCCGGAGAAGTTGACCTGTGGCACAAAAACGTCAGCAGATGGAAAAGTCAGTCTAACGCTTCGGAGGGCCCTCTGCAGCTGTTTGATGGCCGTCTCCTGCGTTTTTTGGACACGGTTGTTAATGCCGAAGGCCAAAATGACCTTCTGCACCGTGACCTCAGAGGTCGTCTTGTTCATCAGGAGATCTGCGTTCCTGAAGGTGCCCCCTGGAAAAGCATCCACCTGCAGATCCTCGATGTTGTGGGCTGGCAGTTTGTACACATTGGAGTCTCCAATGATGAGCCACTTCCTGGTCACATGGAGACTCCAATCCTGTGCCTTCCGCGCGGTGGACTGGTGTCTGCATGGTCGCTGAGCTCCCTGCGGTGTCTGCAGGCCGGAAGTGGGAGTGGCCACCGGCCGGATCAGCTGGGTCTGCACCGCTGTCCTCAACCTGGTGGTGCTGATGGGCGTTAAGGGAACGTGCCTCACGTCCCTCTGCATCTGGGACCACGGCTCTCTCGCCTCCTGCTGCACCAGCTCCTCCAGGTTCCTCTGGGAGAACTCCACCTCGTCCGTGTTCGGGGCCACACACGGATTACGCGGTGCGAAGGACCATACAGCAGATATTGAGGGCGTCGCTGCCGCCGGTGGAGGTGTCGGCGGTGATGTCGCTGCTGATGATGGCGCTGTTGCTGCTGCCTCCTCCGCCTCCGTCTCTGCTGCTGCTGCTGCCTCTGCTGAAGCCACTGACGACGAGCTGGGTGAAAGTTCTATCGTGAACTGTGGTCTACGAAAGTTCAGTCTCTGTGGCCGGGGCAGCTGGGAAGACGGAGTGGGTGAAACCACCTGCTGTGAGCCCCCTGCCGACTGTGGCGTGTCGGGGGAGAGGGTGTCAGAGTTGAAACTAACCTCGATCGGGAAGTCTAACAGGTTCTGGATCAGTGGAGGAGTGCTGGGCCGCCGTTCTGCCGTCACTGGTGAGGAGGGCGTCACCAGCGCCGCCGCTGGAGCATGCGGCCCCGCGTGGACCTGGGCCGCCGTCGTGGTGATGACAGGTGCCACAGGTGCTGCTGCTGCTGCGGCGGGCTGAGGTGAGTCTGGGCGTCTCTGGGCCTCGATAGTGTGTGTGGGCGGTGCGTTTACCGGTTCCGCTCTGGCCACAGGTCTCACTCGCCTCAGGGGATGACTCGCCGGGTCAGTCTGGGCCGCTGGTGCTGCTGTTGTCGCCGGCGCCGCCGCTGCAGGGGCCTGTATTGGCTCATCTACCGCCAGACCGGCCATCCAGTCCACAATTGTCTCTCTGGCCTCTTTTAATGTGTCCGGGCCGAGTCTGCGGCCAAACTGCCTTTTGGCCCAGGCTGCCGCCACCTCGAACGGGTCACTCCACTCTGGACTATTGAGTCTGTGAAGGTTCCGGATTTCCTCCATTATCACAGACTCATAGTGGTCCTGTAAAATGACCAACGCAGTGTGCTCCCAGTTCTTGGCGTTGCCTTCAATAAGCATCTGCGTGGCCGTGTTGGGAATAGCCGGCTTAATGAATGCGGCTAACTGCTGGGTCATTCTAGCGATCGTGACCGGTGGATGTGTTATAACAATGTTAGAAAAATGATGTGCCGCTTTAATGATCTTATGAAGGATCCGGCATTTAACAGTGAAAAGTGGGTCGTCAGATCTGGGCCTATTCTGAGCGCCCTCATTGTTCTGGTTCTGGTTTCGCTGGTACCGTGTGTTATTGCTATTTACGTTGCTATTGTTATTGCTATTATTACTATAGGGAGGGCGTTGAAAGCGGGAGTCGAAGGACCGGGGCTGTGCGGGTCTTGGACGGGGACCGCGGTTAGCGGGACGTCCCGTGTACCTGTCATCCTGGCCGCCATCATAGCGCCACCGCGGGGCGCCTCCCCGATCCACGGGTCTCCGGACAGCGTTCGCGTAGGTGTCGCGTGGATAGCGGGGCTGCTGTCGCTGGAAACGTGGCGGTGCGTTCTGCTGAAAGCGGGGCTGTTGCGGCTGGAACTGTTGCGGGGCTCGGCGCTGGTCCTGTGGCGGAGCGTGCTGATTGCGGCGCCTACCGCGTCTGCCGTACTGCACCAGCGTCCACTCGCCTTCATCCTCCCGGCCACGCCCGTACATGTCGCTAGCTAGTGAAGCCTCGTGTTCACTAGCCACGAAAAAAAGGCGAAGGAAAAGTTGTTCTTTTTACCTTTTATTAACTCGAACAATAGCAACAAAAATAAAACAATAAACGGAACAAGTTTAAACAGTTTAGCAACGTTTCGGATATAAAGAATATCCTTCCTCAGGCTATAAAACTTGTAAAAAGTGTGAGCTAAAGATGCGCGCTGTTGTTGTCGCTCTGGTCAGCTCGGTGATATGACGGTCCGGCTAGGGCGTCGCCAATATGGCGGCCGTGACCTTTCCCCTCCCCGGTGTAGCTGACCAATAGCTGCGCTGAACTACGAATCTCTAGGTGCATCGCATACAGTGAGACGTTCAATGCACCCGTCTCACAATCCGAAATACCAGCATCGTCGAAACCAGAAACATGAATCACTTAGTAATAACGCATAAACATGATAATAACATCAGCAAACATCATACATTGAATTATTAAAATTAGAAACAGTAATGAATATGAATAATACACACATTTTTTTCAATAAGCAGAAATATTTACAGTGCCACCACACATGATGAAGGGTTAAGATTAGGCATAGGTTATGGAGTGGTTGTGTTTAGGATAAAATAACCGGGTAGGCTGTAAAGGATTAGGTTTAGGCATGGGTTATGGAGTGGTTGTGTTTAGGACCAAATAACAGGGTGGGCTGTATGAGAGAACCGTAGAGACCGCAGGCTGCTCAGCAGGCGGCACGGGCCGGTTAGGGAATAAATAGTTTTGGATGGACCTGCGAGCAGGACCATCTGTGCACTGTCCAGCACTGCCTCACAGCCCGCAGCTCTTAGTCCTCATTTAAGCCCTTAGGATACCTGGTTTTTAATTTATTGATCCAGCCCCTCTCCGCTCTCCTCCTCTGGGGAGCGCTCCATCCGGGGTTCATCTGGATCACACACACAGACACAGATTTCCAACCGTGCGAAATAAAATGTGCCACAAGTGGCGTCAGTGTTTTTTTCTTTTTAATGATGTTGTGTTTGTGTTGTGTGAAGCGGGTCGCGATGGTGTTCCCCGTCTCCCCCACATATTGTAATCCACATTGTACACACGTGATGAGGTAAACACAGTTCTTAGACTTGGTGTTTCCCCTGGCTGAGTTCAGGAAAACGTCTCCCGTGCTGTGGCTTTGCAGCCATTTTCTGTGTTTATAAAAGGCATCACTCTGACCTCTCCCCTTAATGCTGTGCAGAGGTTTTAATTTGGCCTTTACCAGATAGTCCAGTAAATTCTTGTTTCTCCTGTAGGCCGGGATGATCCTGTGGTCCTGCAGGACAGAAGACCCTGTGGTGTGGGAGAGGAATCTCCTTCTGCATCCTCTGACCAATGCCATGGTGGAAGGTGAATACGTGGTGACAAAGGGGAGACTGGAGCCCACAGTAATAGGCTTCTTCTCTAGAAATGACCTCTGGCATTTTCTAAGAAAGGTCCTAGAGTACCCCCTGGTGGACAAAGCGTGAAAGAGCACCCCGACTGCAACACGGAAATCCTCCTCTCTGCTGCATATTCTGTGAAACCTCAACAGTTGGGATTTGATTAAGCCAGCATATGTGTGCTTTGGGTGGAAGCTGGTCTTGAAGAGCAGAGCATGTGTGTCTGTCTCCTTAAAAAATACCTTAATGTCCAATGTGTGGGTTTCCTTAAATGTGTTACTTTTAAACGTTGTGGTGTCCAGAAAATCAACAGAAGTCAAATTGTCGGTGGATTTAATTTTAATAGACTGATTGTGATTGTTGAGGGTGCACAGAAACACTTCAAAATCCTCCCTCGAGTGGGGCCACACACCCCAGATGTCGTCCAAATATCTATAATAATGCAGTGGCTTTTTAGGACATATTTTCAGGACTGATTCCTCCCACTCAGCCATAAAAATGTTAGCGTATGCAGGAGCAAACTTCTTCCCCATCGCTGTACCCTTGATTTGAAGGAAAAATTCCCCATTAAATTCAAAATCATTTTGGGTCAGATTGATCTCCAGTAACTGTAATAATTCTTTTTCTGGTCGCTTTTTGTCGGGGTGTTTCCGAAATGAATTCTTAACGGCCTGCATGCCTTCTTTTATGTCAATGTTTGTATAGAGACTATCAATATCTATGGTGAATAAAATTGAGTTGTCCGGAATGCGGAGTCTTTTAATTATCTCTACAAAGTGGTACGTGTCCTTTATGTAACTCGGGTGTGTGGTCGACAGAGGATTCAAAAAGTGGTCGAGGTACTCTGCAGTGTGATAAGTCTCACTGCTGCAGTCAGACACGATGGGCCTGCCGGGCGGGATTTCATGTGGTTTACTCCACTTGGCAGGGTCCTTGTGTATTTTGGGCAGCATATAGAATAATCTGGCTCTAGGTACAGCGTCACCCATTAAATAATGCTTTTGTTTCAGATTAATAAACTTCTTCTCATGTAGAGTTAGGATGATTTTATTTACAATCGGGACAGTGTTTGGATAAATGGGGTGGGTCAATTTGGTGTAGTATTTGGGATCATTAAGCTGTCTGTAGCCTTCCCATAAATATTGCTCCCTGTCCAAGATCACTATAGAGCTGCCCTTATCTGCTGGTTTAATAACTATGTGTTTGTTATTAACTAGTTCATCAAGTGCCCGCACTTCCTCCCTACTGAGGTTAGGCGGCACGTGATGAATTTTGAAGCGTGTGTTAAAATACCGAATGTCTGATTGTATTAGAGCAGTTATGGTGTGTGGTATTTGTGCCTGTACAGGAGCCCAGGACGATTTATAAATGAACGGGAGTCGTTCACACTCTCTCGAGTTTTCAAAATAAGCCGCCAGCTTTAACCTCCTGTGATACTGCTGTAGATCAAAGCGGCTCTGCTCTACAATCTGTTTATTAGTTCCCTTTGTGGGAATGAAATTTAACCCCCTGCCAAGGAGAGTGCGCTGTGCTTCAGTGAGTTTAAAGTTCTTAGTGAGGTTGATGACTAACTTATCCCCCTCCTGAGTAGGCAGGTTTATGGGGACAATTAGTTTAAGTAGTGAACCCAATTGTCAAATATGCGGGCAGCTGTGGCTCGGGTCCAGTGGATGTGATCCGGACCTGTGTGAAAGAGACCTGCTGGCAGCGCTGGGATGTACTCACACATTCTCGCAATAGCAGTGTTCAGATGTGTGAGGCGCAGTTTCTCCTTCGGGGGAAGATCTCCGGAGAAGTTGACCTGTGGCACAAAAACGTCAGCAGATGGAAAAGTCAGTCTAACGCTTCGGAGGGCCCTCTGCAGCTGTTTGATGGCCGTCTCCTGCGTTTTTTGGACACGGTTGTTAATGCCGAAGGCCAAAATGACCTTCTGCACCGTGACCTCAGAGGTCGTCTTGTTCATCAGGAGATCTGCGTTCCTGAAGGTGCCCCCTGGAAAAGCATCCACCTGCAGATCCTCGATGTTGTGGGCTGGCAGTTTGTACACATTGGAGTCTCCAATGATGAGCCACTTCCTGGTCACATGGAGACTCCAATCCTGTGCCTTCCGCGCGGTGGACTGGTGTCTGCATGGTCGCTGAGCTCCCTGCGGTGTCTGCAGGCCGGAAGTGGGAGTGGCCACCGGCCGGATCAGCTGGGTCTGCACCGCTGTCCTCAACCTGGTGGTGCTGATGGGCGTTAAGGGAACGTGCCTCACGTCCCTCTGCATCTGGGACCACGGCTCTCTCGCCTCCTGCTGCACCAGCTCCTCCAGGTTCCTCTGGGAGAACTCCACCTCGTCCGTGTTCGGGGCCACACACGGATTACGCGGTGCGAAGGACCATACAGCAGATATTGAGGGCGTCGCTGCCGCCGGTGGAGGTGTCGGCGGTGATGTCGCTGCTGATGATGGCGCTGTTGCTGCTGCCTCCTCCGCCTCCGTCTCTGCTGCTGCTGCTGCCTCTGCTGAAGCCACTGACGACGAGCTGGGTGAAAGTTCTATCGTGAACTGTGGTCTACGAAAGTTCAGTCTCTGTGGCCGGGGCAGCTGGGAAGACGGAGTGGGTGAAACCACCTGCTGTGAGCCCCCTGCCGACTGTGGCGTGTCGGGGGAGAGGGTGTCAGAGTTGAAACTAACCTCGATCGGGAAGTCTAACAGGTTCTGGATCAGTGGAGGAGTGCTGGGCCGCCGTTCTGCCGTCACTGGTGAGGAGGGCGTCACCAGCGCCGCCGCTGGAGCATGCGGCCCCGCGTGGACCTGGGCCGCCGTCGTGGTGATGACAGGTGCCACAGGTGCTGCTGCTGCTGCGGCGGGCTGAGGTGAGTCTGGGCGTCTCTGGGCCTCGATAGTGTGTGTGGGCGGTGCGTTTACCGGTTCCGCTCTGGCCACAGGTCTCACTCGCCTCAGGGGATGACTCGCCGGGTCAGTCTGGGCCGCTGGTGCTGCTGTTGTCGCCGGCGCCGCCGCTGCAGGGGCCTGTATTGGCTCATCTACCGCCAGACCGGCCATCCAGTCCACAATTGTCTCTCTGGCCTCTTTTAATGTGTCCGGGCCGAGTCTGCGGCCAAACTGCCTTTTGGCCCAGGCTGCCGCCACCTCGAACGGGTCACTCCACTCTGGACTATTGAGTCTGTGAAGGTTCCGGATTTCCTCCATTATCACAGACTCATAGTGGTCCTGTAAAATGACCAACGCAGTGTGCTCCCAGTTCTTGGCGTTGCCTTCAATAAGCATCTGCGTGGCCGTGTTGGGAATAGCCGGCTTAATGAATGCGGCTAACTGCTGGGTCATTCTAGCGATCGTGACCGGTGGATGTGTTATAACAATGTTAGAAAAATGATGTGCCGCTTTAATGATCTTATGAAGGATCCGGCATTTAACAGTGAAAAGTGGGTCGTCAGATCTGGGCCTATTCTGAGCGCCCTCATTGTTCTGGTTCTGGTTTCGCTGGTACCGTGTGTTATTGCTATTTACGTTGCTATTGTTATTGCTATTATTACTATAGGGAGGGCGTTGAAAGCGGGAGTCGAAGGACCGGGGCTGTGCGGGTCTTGGACGGGGACCGCGGTTAGCGGGACGTCCCGTGTACCTGTCATCCTGGCCGCCATCATAGCGCCACCGCGGGGCGCCTCCCCGATCCACGGGTCTCCGGACAGCGTTCGCGTAGGTGTCGCGTGGATAGCGGGGCTGCTGTCGCTGGAAACGTGGCGGTGCGTTCTGCTGAAAGCGGGGCTGTTGCGGCTGGAACTGTTGCGGGGCTCGGCGCTGGTCCTGTGGCGGAGCGTGCTGATTGCGGCGCCTACCGCGTCTGCCGTACTGCACCAGCGTCCACTCGCCTTCATCCTCCCGGCCACGCCCGTACATGTCGCTAGCTAGTGAAGCCTCGTGTTCACTAGCCACGAAAAAAAGGCGAAGGAAAAGTTGTTCTTTTTACCTTTTATTAACTCGAACAATAGCAACAAAAATAAAACAATAAACGGAACAAGTTTAAACAGTTTAGCAACGTTTCGGATATAAAGAATATCCTTCCTCAGGCTATAAAACTTGTAAAAAGTGTGAGCTAAAGATGCGCGCTGTTGTTGTCGCTCTGGTCAGCTCGGTGATATGACGGTCCGGCTAGGGCGTCGCCAATATGGCGGCCGTGACCTTTCCCCTCCCCGGTGTAGCTGACCAATAGCTGCGCTGAACTACGAATCTCTAGGTGCATCGCATACAGTGAGACGTTCAATGCACCCGTCTCACAATCCGAAATACCAGCATCGTCGAAACCAGAAACATGAATCACTTAGTAATAACGCATAAACATGATAATAACATCAGCAAACATCATACATTGAATTATTAAAATTAGAAACAGTAATGAATATGAATAATACACACATTTTTTTCAATAAGCAGAAATATTTACAGTGCCACCACACATGATGAAGGGTTAAGATTAGGCATAGGTTATGGAGTGGTTGTGTTTAGGATAAAATAACCGGGTAGGCTGTAAAGGATTAGGTTTAGGCATGGGTTATGGAGTGGTTGTGTTTAGGACCAAATAACAGGGTGGGCTGTATGAGAGAACCGTAGAGACCGCAGGCTGCTCAGCAGGCGGCACGGGCCGGTTAGGGAATAAATAGTTTTGGATGGACCTGCGAGCAGGACCATCTGTGCACTGTCCAGCACTGCCTCACAGCCCGCAGCTCTTAGTCCTCATTTAAGCCCTTAGGATACCTGGTTTTTAATTTATTGATCCAGCCCCTCTCCGCTCTCCTCCTCTGGGGAGCGCTCCATCCGGGGTTCATCTGGATCACACACACAGACACAGATTTCCAACCGTGCGAAATAAAATGTGCCACAAGTGGCGTCAGTGTTTTTTTCTTTTTAATGATGTTGTGTTTGTGTTGTGTGAAGCGGGTCGCGATGGTGTTCCCCGTCTCCCCCACATATTGTAATCCACATTGTACACACGTGATGAGGTAAACACAGTTCTTAGACTTGGTGTTTCCCCTGGCTGAGTTCAGGAAAACGTCTCCCGTGCTGTGGCTTTGCAGCCATTTTCTGTGTTTATAAAAGGCATCACTCTGACCTCTCCCCTTAATGCTGTGCAGAGGTTTTAATTTGGCCTTTACCAGATAGTCCAGTAAATTCTTGTTTCTCCTGTAGGCCGGGATGATCCTGTGGTCCTGCAGGACAGAAGACCCTGTGGTGTGGGAGAGGAATCTCCTTCTGCATCCTCTGACCAATGCCATGGTGGAAGGTGAATACGTGGTGACAAAGGGGAGACTGGAGCCCACAGTAATAGGCTTCTTCTCTAGAAATGACCTCTGGCATTTTCTAAGAAAGGTCCTAGAGTACCCCCTGGTGGACAAAGCGTGAAAGAGCACCCCGACTGCAACACGGAAATCCTCCTCTCTGCTGCATATTCTGTGAAACCTCAACAGTTGGGATTTGATTAAGCCAGCATATGTGTGCTTTGGGTGGAAGCTGGTCTTGAAGAGCAGAGCATGTGTGTCTGTCTCCTTAAAAAATACCTTAATGTCCAATGTGTGGGTTTCCTTAAATGTGTTACTTTTAAACGTTGTGGTGTCCAGAAAATCAACAGAAGTCAAATTGTCGGTGGATTTAATTTTAATAGACTGATTGTGATTGTTGAGGGTGCACAGAAACACTTCAAAATCCTCCCTCGAGTGGGGCCACACACCCCAGATGTCGTCCAAATATCTATAATAATGCAGTGGCTTTTTAGGACATATTTTCAGGACTGATTCCTCCCACTCAGCCATAAAAATGTTAGCGTATGCAGGAGCAAACTTCTTCCCCATCGCTGTACCCTTGATTTGAAGGAAAAATTCCCCATTAAATTCAAAATCATTTTGGGTCAGATTGATCTCCAGTAACTGTAATAATTCTTTTTCTGGTCGCTTTTTGTCGGGGTGTTTCCGAAATGAATTCTTAACGGCCTGCATGCCTTCTTTTATGTCAATGTTTGTATAGAGACTATCAATATCTATGGTGAATAAAATTGAGTTGTCCGGAATGCGGAGTCTTTTAATTATCTCTACAAAGTGGTACGTGTCCTTTATGTAACTCGGGTGTGTGGTCGACAGAGGATTCAAAAAGTGGTCGAGGTACTCTGCAGTGTGATAAGTCTCACTGCTGCAGTCAGACACGATGGGCCTGCCGGGCGGGATTTCATGTGGTTTACTCCACTTGGCAGGGTCCTTGTGTATTTTGGGCAGCATATAGAATAATCTGGCTCTAGGTACAGCGTCACCCATTAAATAATGCTTTTGTTTCAGATTAATAAACTTCTTCTCATGTAGAGTTAGGATGATTTTATTTACAATCGGGACAGTGTTTGGATAAATGGGGTGGGTCAATTTGGTGTAGTATTTGGGATCATTAAGCTGTCTGTAGCCTTCCCATAAATATTGCTCCCTGTCCAAGATCACTATAGAGCTGCCCTTATCTGCTGGTTTAATAACTATGTGTTTGTTATTAACTAGTTCATCAAGTGCCCGCACTTCCTCCCTACTGAGGTTAGGCGGCACGTGATGAATTTTGAAGCGTGTGTTAAAATACCGAATGTCTGATTGTATTAGAGCAGTTATGGTGTGTGGTATTTGTGCCTGTACAGGAGCCCAGGACGATTTATAAATGAACGGGAGTCGTTCACACTCTCTCGAGTTTTCAAAATAAGCCGCCAGCTTTAACCTCCTGTGATACTGCTGTAGATCAAAGCGGCTCTGCTCTACAATCTGTTTATTAGTTCCCTTTGTGGGAATGAAATTTAACCCCCTGCCAAGGAGAGTGCGCTGTGCTTCAGTGAGTTTAAAGTTCTTAGTGAGGTTGATGACTAACTTATCCCCCTCCTGAGTAGGCAGGTTTATGGGGACAATTAGTTTAAGTAGTGAACCCAATTGTCAAATATGCGGGCAGCTGTGGCTCGGGTCCAGTGGATGTGATCCGGACCTGTGTGAAAGAGACCTGCTGGCAGCGCTGGGATGTACTCACACATTCTCGCAATAGCAGTGTTCAGATGTGTGAGGCGCAGTTTCTCCTTCGGGGGAAGATCTCCGGAGAAGTTGACCTGTGGCACAAAAACGTCAGCAGATGGAAAAGTCAGTCTAACGCTTCGGAGGGCCCTCTGCAGCTGTTTGATGGCCGTCTCCTGCGTTTTTTGGACACGGTTATTAATGCCGAAGGCCAAAATGACCTTCTGCACCGTGACCTCAGAGGTCGTCTTGTTCATCAGGAGATCTGCGTTCCTGAAGGTGCCCCCTGGAAAAGCATCCACCTGCAGATCCTCGATGTTGTGGGCTGGCAGTTTGTACACATTGGAGTCTCCAATGATGAGCCACTTCCTGGTCACATGGAGACTCCAATCCTGTGCCTTCCGCGCGGTGGACTGGTGTCTGCATGGTCGCTGAGCTCCCTGCGGTGTCTGCAGGCCGGAAGTGGGAGTGGCCACCGGCCGGATCAGCTGGGTCTGCACCGCTGTCCTCAACCTGGTGGTGCTGATGGGCGTTAAGGGAACGTGCCTCACGTCCCTCTGCATCTGGGACCACGGCTCTCTCGCCTCCTGCTGCACCAGCTCCTCCAGGTTCCTCTGGGAGAACTCCACCTCGTCCGTGTTCGGGGCCACACACGGATTACGCGGTGCGAAGGACCATACAGCAGATATTGAGGGCGTCGCTGCCGCCGGTGGAGGTGTCGGCGGTGATGTCGCTGCTGATGATGGCGCTGTTGCTGCTGCCTCCTCCGCCTCCGTCTCTGCTGCTGCTGCTGCCTCTGCTGAAGCCACTGACGACGAGCTGGGTGAAAGTTCTATCGTGAACTGTGGTCTACGAAAGTTCAGTCTCTGTGGCCGGGGCAGCTGGGAAGACGGAGTGGGTGAAACCACCTGCTGTGAGCCCCCTGCCGACTGTGGCGTGTCGGGGGAGAGGGTGTCAGAGTTGAAACTAACCTCGATCGGGAAGTCTAACAGGTTCTGGATCAGTGGAGGAGTGCTGGGCCGCCGTTCTGCCGTCACTGGTGAGGAGGGCGTCACCAGCGCCGCCGCTGGAGCATGCGGCCCCGCGTGGACCTGGGCCGCCGTCGTGGTGATGACAGGTGCCACAGGTGCTGCTGCTGCTGCGGCGGGCTGAGGTGAGTCTGGGCGTCTCTGGGCCTCGATAGTGTGTGTGGGCGGTGCGTTTACCGGTTCCGCTCTGGCCACAGGTCTCACTCGCCTCAGGGGATGACTCGCCGGGTCAGTCTGGGCCGCTGGTGCTGCTGTTGTCGCCGGCGCCGCCGCTGCAGGGGCCTGTATTGGCTCATCTACCGCCAGACCGGCCATCCAGTCCACAATTGTCTCTCTGGCCTCTTTTAATGTGTCCGGGCCGAGTCTGCGGCCAAACTGCCTTTTGGCCCAGGCTGCCGCCACCTCGAACGGGTCACTCCACTCTGGACTATTGAGTCTGTGAAGGTTCCGGATTTCCTCCATTATCACAGACTCATAGTGGTCCTGTAAAATGACCAACGCAGTGTGCTCCCAGTTCTTGGCGTTGCCTTCAATAAGCATCTGCGTGGCCGTGTTGGGAATAGCCGGCTTAATGAATGCGGCTAACTGCTGGGTCATTCTAGCGATCGTGACCGGTGGATGTGTTATAACAATGTTAGAAAAATGATGTGCCGCTTTAATGATCTTATGAAGGATCCGGCATTTAACAGTGAAAAGTGGGTCGTCAGATCTGGGCCTATTCTGAGCGCCCTCATTGTTCTGGTTCTGGTTTCGCTGGTACCGTGTGTTATTGCTATTTACGTTGCTATTGTTATTGCTATTATTACTATAGGGAGGGCGTTGAAAGCGGGAGTCGAAGGACCGGGGCTGTGCGGGTCTTGGACGGGGACCGCGGTTAGCGGGACGTCCCGTGTACCTGTCATCCTGGCCGCCATCATAGCGCCACCGCGGGGCGCCTCCCCGATCCACGGGTCTCCGGACAGCGTTCGCGTAGGTGTCGCGTGGATAGCGGGGCTGCTGTCGCTGGAAACGTGGCGGTGCGTTCTGCTGAAAGCGGGGCTGTTGCGGCTGGAACTGTTGCGGGGCTCGGCGCTGGTCCTGTGGCGGAGCGTGCTGATTGCGGCGCCTACCGCGTCTGCCGTACTGCACCAGCGTCCACTCGCCTTCATCCTCCCGGCCACGCCCGTACATGTCGCTAGCTAGTGAAGCCTCGTGTTCACTAGCCACGAAAAAAAGGCGAAGGAAAAGTTGTTCTTTTTACCTTTTATTAACTCGAACAATAGCAACAAAAATAAAACAATAAACGGAACAAGTTTAAACAGTTTAGCAACGTTTCGGATATAAAGAATATCCTTCCTCAGGCTATAAAACTTGTAAAAAGTGTGAGCTAAAGATGCGCGCTGTTGTTGTCGCTCTGGTCAGCTCGGTGATATGACGGTCCGGCTAGGGCGTCGCCAATATGGCGGCCGTGACCTTTCCCCTCCCCGGTGTAGCTGACCAATAGCTGCGCTGAACTACGAATCTCTAGGTGCATCGCATACAGTGAGACGTTCAATGCACCCGTCTCACAATCCGAAATACCAGCATCGTCGAAACCAGAAACATGAATCACTTAGTAATAACGCATAAACATGATAATAACATCAGCAAACATCATACATTGAATTATTAAAATTAGAAACAGTAATGAATATGAATAATACACACATTTTTTTCAATAAGCAGAAATATTTACAGTGCCACCACACATGATGAAGGGTTAAGATTAGGCATAGGTTATGGAGTGGTTGTGTTTAGGATAAAATAACCGGGTAGGCTGTAAAGGATTAGGTTTAGGCATGGGTTATGGAGTGGTTGTGTTTAGGACCAAATAACAGGGTGGGCTGTATGAGAGAACCGTAGAGACCGCAGGCTGCTCAGCAGGCGGCACGGGCCGGTTAGGGAATAAATAGTTTTGGATGGACCTGCGAGCAGGACCATCTGTGCACTGTCCAGCACTGCCTCACAGCCCGCAGCTCTTAGTCCTCATTTAAGCCCTTAGGATACCTGGTTTTTAATTTATTGATCCAGCCCCTCTCCGCTCTCCTCCTCTGGGGAGCGCTCCATCCGGGGTTCATCTGGATCACACACACAGACACAGATTTCCAACCGTGCGAAATAAAATGTGCCACAAGTGGCGTCAGTGTTTTTTTCTTTTTAATGATGTTGTGTTTGTGTTGTGTGAAGCGGGTCGCGATGGTGTTCCCCGTCTCCCCCACATATTGTAATCCACATTGTACACACGTGATGAGGTAAACACAGTTCTTAGACTTGGTGTTTCCCCTGGCTGAGTTCAGGAAAACGTCTCCCGTGCTGTGGCTTTGCAGCCATTTTCTGTGTTTATAAAAGGCATCACTCTGACCTCTCCCCTTAATGCTGTGCAGAGGTTTTAATTTGGCCTTTACCAGATAGTCCAGTAAATTCTTGTTTCTCCTGTAGGCCGGGATGATCCTGTGGTCCTGCAGGACAGAAGACCCTGTGGTGTGGGAGAGGAATCTCCTTCTGCATCCTCTGACCAATGCCATGGTGGAAGGTGAATACGTGGTGACAAAGGGGAGACTGGAGCCCACAGTAATAGGCTTCTTCTCTAGAAATGACCTCTGGCATTTTCTAAGAAAGGTCCTAGAGTACCCCCTGGTGGACAAAGCGTGAAAGAGCACCCCGACTGCAACACGGAAATCCTCCTCTCTGCTGCATATTCTGTGAAACCTCAACAGTTGGGATTTGATTAAGCCAGCATATGTGTGCTTTGGGTGGAAGCTGGTCTTGAAGAGCAGAGCATGTGTGTCTGTCTCCTTAAAAAATACCTTAATGTCCAATGTGTGGGTTTCCTTAAATGTGTTACTTTTAAACGTTGTGGTGTCCAGAAAATCAACAGAAGTCAAATTGTCGGTGGATTTAATTTTAATAGACTGATTGTGATTGTTGAGGGTGCACAGAAACACTTCAAAATCCTCCCTCGAGTGGGGCCACACACCCCAGATGTCGTCCAAATATCTATAATAATGCAGTGGCTTTTTAGGACATATTTTCAGGACTGATTCCTCCCACTCAGCCATAAAAATGTTAGCGTATGCAGGAGCAAACTTCTTCCCCATCGCTGTACCCTTGATTTGAAGGAAAAATTCCCCATTAAATTCAAAATCATTTTGGGTCAGATTGATCTCCAGTAACTGTAATAATTCTTTTTCTGGTCGCTTTTTGTCGGGGTGTTTCCGAAATGAATTCTTAACGGCCTGCATGCCTTCTTTTATGTCAATGTTTGTATAGAGACTATCAATATCTATGGTGAATAAAATTGAGTTGTCCGGAATGCGGAGTCTTTTAATTATCTCTACAAAGTGGTACGTGTCCTTTATGTAACTCGGGTGTGTGGTCGACAGAGGATTCAAAAAGTGGTCGAGGTACTCTGCAGTGTGATAAGTCTCACTGCTGCAGTCAGACACGATGGGCCTGCCGGGCGGGATTTCATGTGGTTTACTCCACTTGGCAGGGTCCTTGTGTATTTTGGGCAGCATATAGAATAATCTGGCTCTAGGTACAGCGTCACCCATTAAATAATGCTTTTGTTTCAGATTAATAAACTTCTTCTCATGTAGAGTTAGGATGATTTTATTTACAATCGGGACAGTGTTTGGATAAATGGGGTGGGTCAATTTGGTGTAGTATTTGGGATCATTAAGCTGTCTGTAGCCTTCCCATAAATATTGCTCCCTGTCCAAGATCACTATAGAGCTGCCCTTATCTGCTGGTTTAATAACTATGTGTTTGTTATTAACTAGTTCATCAAGTGCCCGCACTTCCTCCCTACTGAGGTTAGGCGGCACGTGATGAATTTTGAAGCGTGTGTTAAAATACCGAATGTCTGATTGTATTAGAGCAGTTATGGTGTGTGGTATTTGTGCCTGTACAGGAGCCCAGGACGATTTATAAATGAACGGGAGTCGTTCACACTCTCTCGAGTTTTCAAAATAAGCCGCCAGCTTTAACCTCCTGTGATACTGCTGTAGATCAAAGCGGCTCTGCTCTACAATCTGTTTATTAGTTCCCTTTGTGGGAATGAAATTTAACCCCCTGCCAAGGAGAGTGCGCTGTGCTTCAGTGAGTTTAAAGTTCTTAGTGAGGTTGATGACTAACTTATCCCCCTCCTGAGTAGGCAGGTTTATGGGGACAATTAGTTTAAGTAGTGAACCCAATTGTCAAATATGCGGGCAGCTGTGGCTCGGGTCCAGTGGATGTGATCCGGACCTGTGTGAAAGAGACCTGCTGGCAGCGCTGGGATGTACTCACACATTCTCGCAATAGCAGTGTTCAGATGTGTGAGGCGCAGTTTCTCCTTCGGGGGAAGATCTCCGGAGAAGTTGACCTGTGGCACAAAAACGTCAGCAGATGGAAAAGTCAGTCTAACGCTTCGGAGGGCCCTCTGCAGCTGTTTGATGGCCGTCTCCTGCGTTTTTTGGACACGGTTGTTAATGCCGAAGGCCAAAATGACCTTCTGCACCGTGACCTCAGAGGTCGTCTTGTTCATCAGGAGATCTGCGTTCCTGAAGGTGCCCCCTGGAAAAGCATCCACCTGCAGATCCTCGATGTTGTGGGCTGGCAGTTTGTACACATTGGAGTCTCCAATGATGAGCCACTTCCTGGTCACATGGAGACTCCAATCCTGTGCCTTCCGCGCGGTGGACTGGTGTCTGCATGGTCGCTGAGCTCCCTGCGGTGTCTGCAGGCCGGAAGTGGGAGTGGCCACCGGCCGGATCAGCTGGGTCTGCACCGCTGTCCTCAACCTGGTGGTGCTGATGGGCGTTAAGGGAACGTGCCTCACGTCCCTCTGCATCTGGGACCACGGCTCTCTCGCCTCCTGCTGCACCAGCTCCTCCAGGTTCCTCTGGGAGAACTCCACCTCGTCCGTGTTCGGGGCCACACACGGATTACGCGGTGCGAAGGACCATACAGCAGATATTGAGGGCGTCGCTGCCGCCGGTGGAGGTGTCGGCGGTGATGTCGCTGCTGATGATGGCGCTGTTGCTGCTGCCTCCTCCGCCTCCGTCTCTGCTGCTGCTGCTGCCTCTGCTGAAGCCACTGACGACGAGCTGGGTGAAAGTTCTATCGTGAACTGTGGTCTACGAAAGTTCAGTCTCTGTGGCCGGGGCAGCTGGGAAGACGGAGTGGGTGAAACCACCTGCTGTGAGCCCCCTGCCGACTGTGGCGTGTCGGGGGAGAGGGTGTCAGAGTTGAAACTAACCTCGATCGGGAAGTCTAACAGGTTCTGGATCAGTGGAGGAGTGCTGGGCCGCCGTTCTGCCGTCACTGGTGAGGAGGGCGTCACCAGCGCCGCCGCTGGAGCATGCGGCCCCGCGTGGACCTGGGCCGCCGTCGTGGTGATGACAGGTGCCACAGGTGCTGCTGCTGCTGCGGCGGGCTGAGGTGAGTCTGGGCGTCTCTGGGCCTCGATAGTGTGTGTGGGCGGTGCGTTTACCGGTTCCGCTCTGGCCACAGGTCTCACTCGCCTCAGGGGATGACTCGCCGGGTCAGTCTGGGCCGCTGGTGCTGCTGTTGTCGCCGGCGCCGCCGCTGCAGGGGCCTGTATTGGCTCATCTACCGCCAGACCGGCCATCCAGTCCACAATTGTCTCTCTGGCCTCTTTTAATGTGTCCGGGCCGAGTCTGCGGCCAAACTGCCTTTTGGCCCAGGCTGCCGCCACCTCGAACGGGTCACTCCACTCTGGACTATTGAGTCTGTGAAGGTTCCGGATTTCCTCCATTATCACAGACTCATAGTGGTCCTGTAAAATGACCAACGCAGTGTGCTCCCAGTTCTTGGCGTTGCCTTCAATAAGCATCTGCGTGGCCGTGTTGGGAATAGCCGGCTTAATGAATGCGGCTAACTGCTGGGTCATTCTAGCGATCGTGACCGGTGGATGTGTTATAACAATGTTAGAAAAATGATGTGCCGCTTTAATGATCTTATGAAGGATCCGGCATTTAACAGTGAAAAGTGGGTCGTCAGATCTGGGCCTATTCTGAGCGCCCTCATTGTTCTGGTTCTGGTTTCGCTGGTACCGTGTGTTATTGCTATTTACGTTGCTATTGTTATTGCTATTATTACTATAGGGAGGGCGTTGAAAGCGGGAGTCGAAGGACCGGGGCTGTGCGGGTCTTGGACGGGGACCGCGGTTAGCGGGACGTCCCGTGTACCTGTCATCCTGGCCGCCATCATAGCGCCACCGCGGGGCGCCTCCCCGATCCACGGGTCTCCGGACAGCGTTCGCGTAGGTGTCGCGTGGATAGCGGGGCTGCTGTCGCTGGAAACGTGGCGGTGCGTTCTGCTGAAAGCGGGGCTGTTGCGGCTGGAACTGTTGCGGGGCTCGGCGCTGGTCCTGTGGCGGAGCGTGCTGATTGCGGCGCCTACCGCGTCTGCCGTACTGCACCAGCGTCCACTCGCCTTCATCCTCCCGGCCACGCCCGTACATGTCGCTAGCTAGTGAAGCCTCGTGTTCACTAGCCACGAAAAAAAGGCGAAGGAAAAGTTGTTCTTTTTACCTTTTATTAACTCGAACAATAGCAACAAAAATAAAACAATAAACGGAACAAGTTTAAACAGTTTAGCAACGTTTCGGATATAAAGAATATCCTTCCTCAGGCTATAAAACTTGTAAAAAGTGTGAGCTAAAGATGCGCGCTGTTGTTGTCGCTCTGGTCAGCTCGGTGACATGACGGTCCGGCTAGGGCGTCGCCAATATGGCGGCCGTGACCTTTCCCCTCCCCGGTGTAGCTGACCAATAGCTGCGCTGAACTACGAATCTCTAGGTGCATCGCATACAGTGAGACGTTCAATGCACCCGTCTCACAATCCGAAATACCAGCATCGTCGAAACCAGAAACATGAATCACTTAGTAATAACGCATAAACATGATAATAACATCAGCAAACATCATACATTGAATTATTAAAATTAGAAACAGTAATGAATATGAATAATACACACATTTTTTTCAATAAGCAGAAATATTTACAGTGCCACCACACATGATGAAGGGTTAAGATTAGGCATAGGTTATGGAGTGGTTGTGTTTAGGATAAAATAACCGGGTAGGCTGTAAAGGATTAGGTTTAGGCATGGGTTATGGAGTGGTTGTGTTTAGGACCAAATAACAGGGTGGGCTGTATGAGAGAACCGTAGAGACCGCAGGCTGCTCAGCAGGCGGCACGGGCCGGTTAGGGAATAAATAGTTTTGGATGGACCTGCGAGCAGGACCATCTGTGCACTGTCCAGCACTGCCTCACAGCCCGCAGCTCTTAGTCCTCATTTAAGCCCTTAGGATACCTGGTTTTTAATTTATTGATCCAGCCCCTCTCCGCTCTCCTCCTCTGGGGAGCGCTCCATCCGGGGTTCATCTGGATCACACACACAGACACAGATTTCCAACCGTGCGAAATAAAATGTGCCACAAGTGGCGTCAGTGTTTTTTTCTTTTTAATGATGTTGTGTTTGTGTTGTGTGAAGCGGGTCGCGATGGTGTTCCCCGTCTCCCCCACATATTGTAATCCACATTGTACACACGTGATGAGGTAAACACAGTTCTTAGACTTGGTGTTTCCCCTGGCTGAGTTCAGGAAAACGTCTCCCGTGCTGTGGCTTTGCAGCCATTTTCTGTGTTTATAAAAGGCATCACTCTGACCTCTCCCCTTAATGCTGTGCAGAGGTTTTAATTTGGCCTTTACCAGATAGTCCAGTAAATTCTTGTTTCTCCTGTAGGCCGGGATGATCCTGTGGTCCTGCAGGACAGAAGACCCTGTGGTGTGGGAGAGGAATCTCCTTCTGCATCCTCTGACCAATGCCATGGTGGAAGGTGAATACGTGGTGACAAAGGGGAGACTGGAGCCCACAGTAATAGGCTTCTTCTCTAGAAATGACCTCTGGCATTTTCTAAGAAAGGTCCTAGAGTACCCCCTGGTGGACAAAGCGTGAAAGAGCACCCCGACTGCAACACGGAAATCCTCCTCTCTGCTGCATATTCTGTGAAACCTCAACAGTTGGGATTTGATTAAGCCAGCATATGTGTGCTTTGGGTGGAAGCTGGTCTTGAAGAGCAGAGCATGTGTGTCTGTCTCCTTAAAAAATACCTTAATGTCCAATGTGTGGGTTTCCTTAAATGTGTTACTTTTAAACGTTGTGGTGTCCAGAAAATCAACAGAAGTCAAATTGTCGGTGGATTTAATTTTAATAGACTGATTGTGATTGTTGAGGGTGCACAGAAACACTTCAAAATCCTCCCTCGAGTGGGGCCACACACCCCAGATGTCGTCCAAATATCTATAATAATGCAGTGGCTTTTTAGGACATATTTTCAGGACTGATTCCTCCCACTCAGCCATAAAAATGTTAGCGTATGCAGGAGCAAACTTCTTCCCCATCGCTGTACCCTTGATTTGAAGGAAAAATTCCCCATTAAATTCAAAATCATTTTGGGTCAGATTGATCTCCAGTAACTGTAATAATTCTTTTTCTGGTCGCTTTTTGTCGGGGTGTTTCCGAAATGAATTCTTAACGGCCTGCATGCCTTCTTTTATGTCAATGTTTGTATAGAGACTATCAATATCTATGGTGAATAAAATTGAGTTGTCCGGAATGCGGAGTCTTTTAATTATCTCTACAAAGTGGTACGTGTCCTTTATGTAACTCGGGTGTGTGGTCGACAGAGGATTCAAAAAGTGGTCGAGGTACTCTGCAGTGTGATAAGTCTCACTGCTGCAGTCAGACACGATGGGCCTGCCGGGCGGGATTTCATGTGGTTTACTCCACTTGGCAGGGTCCTTGTGTATTTTGGGCAGCATATAGAATAATCTGGCTCTAGGTACAGCGTCACCCATTAAATAATGCTTTTGTTTCAGATTAATAAACTTCTTCTCATGTAGAGTTAGGATGATTTTATTTACAATCGGGACAGTGTTTGGATAAATGGGGTGGGTCAATTTGGTGTAGTATTTGGGATCATTAAGCTGTCTGTAGCCTTCCCATAAATATTGCTCCCTGTCCAAGATCACTATAGAGCTGCCCTTATCTGCTGGTTTAATAACTATGTGTTTGTTATTAACTAGTTCATCAAGTGCCCGCACTTCCTCCCTACTGAGGTTAGGCGGCACGTGATGAATTTTGAAGCGTGTGTTAAAATACCGAATGTCTGATTGTATTAGAGCAGTTATGGTGTGTGGTATTTGTGCCTGTACAGGAGCCCAGGACGATTTATAAATGAACGGGAGTCGTTCACACTCTCTCGAGTTTTCAAAATAAGCCGCCAGCTTTAACCTCCTGTGATACTGCTGTAGATCAAAGCGGCTCTGCTCTACAATCTGTTTATTAGTTCCCTTTGTGGGAATGAAATTTAACCCCCTGCCAAGGAGAGTGCGCTGTGCTTCAGTGAGTTTAAAGTTCTTAGTGAGGTTGATGACTAACTTATCCCCCTCCTGAGTAGGCAGGTTTATGGGGACAATTAGTTTAAGTAGTGAACCCAATTGTCAAATATGCGGGCAGCTGTGGCTCGGGTCCAGTGGATGTGATCCGGACCTGTGTGAAAGAGACCTGCTGGCAGCGCTGGGATGTACTCACACATTCTCGCAATAGCAGTGTTCAGATGTGTGAGGCGCAGTTTCTCCTTCGGGGGAAGATCTCCGGAGAAGTTGACCTGTGGCACAAAAACGTCAGCAGATGGAAAAGTCAGTCTAACGCTTCGGAGGGCCCTCTGCAGCTGTTTGATGGCCGTCTCCTGCGTTTTTTGGACACGGTTGTTAATGCCGAAGGCCAAAATGACCTTCTGCACCGTGACCTCAGAGGTCGTCTTGTTCATCAGGAGATCTGCGTTCCTGAAGGTGCCCCCTGGAAAAGCATCCACCTGCAGATCCTCGATGTTGTGGGCTGGCAGTTTGTACACATTGGAGTCTCCAATGATGAGCCACTTCCTGGTCACATGGAGACTCCAATCCTGTGCCTTCCGCGCGGTGGACTGGTGTCTGCATGGTCGCTGAGCTCCCTGCGGTGTCTGCAGGCCGGAAGTGGGAGTGGCCACCGGCCGGATCAGCTGGGTCTGCACCGCTGTCCTCAACCTGGTGGTGCTGATGGGCGTTAAGGGAACGTGCCTCACGTCCCTCTGCATCTGGGACCACGGCTCTCTCGCCTCCTGCTGCACCAGCTCCTCCAGGTTCCTCTGGGAGAACTCCACCTCGTCCGTGTTCGGGGCCACACACGGATTACGCGGTGCGAAGGACCATACAGCAGATATTGAGGGCGTCGCTGCCGCCGGTGGAGGTGTCGGCGGTGATGTCGCTGCTGATGATGGCGCTGTTGCTGCTGCCTCCTCCGCCTCCGTCTCTGCTGCTGCTGCTGCCTCTGCTGAAGCCACTGACGACGAGCTGGGTGAAAGTTCTATCGTGAACTGTGGTCTACGAAAGTTCAGTCTCTGTGGCCGGGGCAGCTGGGAAGACGGAGTGGGTGAAACCACCTGCTGTGAGCCCCCTGCCGACTGTGGCGTGTCGGGGGAGAGGGTGTCAGAGTTGAAACTAACCTCGATCGGGAAGTCTAACAGGTTCTGGATCAGTGGAGGAGTGCTGGGCCGCCGTTCTGCCGTCACTGGTGAGGAGGGCGTCACCAGCGCCGCCGCTGGAGCATGCGGCCCCGCGTGGACCTGGGCCGCCGTCGTGGTGATGACAGGTGCCACAGGTGCTGCTGCTGCTGCGGCGGGCTGAGGTGAGTCTGGGCGTCTCTGGGCCTCGATAGTGTGTGTGGGCGGTGCGTTTACCGGTTCCGCTCTGGCCACAGGTCTCACTCGCCTCAGGGGATGACTCGCCGGGTCAGTCTGGGCCGCTGGTGCTGCTGTTGTCGCCGGCGCCGCCGCTGCAGGGGCCTGTATTGGCTCATCTACCGCCAGACCGGCCATCCAGTCCACAATTGTCTCTCTGGCCTCTTTTAATGTGTCCGGGCCGAGTCTGCGGCCAAACTGCCTTTTGGCCCAGGCTGCCGCCACCTCGAACGGGTCACTCCACTCTGGACTATTGAGTCTGTGAAGGTTCCGGATTTCCTCCATTATCACAGACTCATAGTGGTCCTGTAAAATGACCAACGCAGTGTGCTCCCAGTTCTTGGCGTTGCCTTCAATAAGCATCTGCGTGGCCGTGTTGGGAATAGCCGGCTTAATGAATGCGGCTAACTGCTGGGTCATTCTAGCGATCGTGACCGGTGGATGTGTTATAACAATGTTAGAAAAATGATGTGCCGCTTTAATGATCTTATGAAGGATCCGGCATTTAACAGTGAAAAGTGGGTCGTCAGATCTGGGCCTATTCTGAGCGCCCTCATTGTTCTGGTTCTGGTTTCGCTGGTACCGTGTGTTATTGCTATTTACGTTGCTATTGTTATTGCTATTATTACTATAGGGAGGGCGTTGAAAGCGGGAGTCGAAGGACCGGGGCTGTGCGGGTCTTGGACGGGGACCGCGGTTAGCGGGACGTCCCGTGTACCTGTCATCCTGGCCGCCATCATAGCGCCACCGCGGGGCGCCTCCCCGATCCACGGGTCTCCGGACAGCGTTCGCGTAGGTGTCGCGTGGATAGCGGGGCTGCTGTCGCTGGAAACGTGGCGGTGCGTTCTGCTGAAAGCGGGGCTGTTGCGGCTGGAACTGTTGCGGGGCTCGGCGCTGGTCCTGTGGCGGAGCGTGCTGATTGCGGCGCCTACCGCGTCTGCCGTACTGCACCAGCGTCCACTCGCCTTCATCCTCCCGGCCACGCCCGTACATGTCGCTAGCTAGTGAAGCCTCGTGTTCACTAGCCACGAAAAAAAGGCGAAGGAAAAGTTGTTCTTTTTACCTTTTATTAACTCGAACAATAGCAACAAAAATAAAACAATAAACGGAACAAGTTTAAACAGTTTAGCAACGTTTCGGATATAAAGAATATCCTTCCTCAGGCTATAAAACTTGTAAAAAGTGTGAGCTAAAGATGCGCGCTGTTGTTGTCGCTCTGGTCAGCTCGGTGATATGACGGTCCGGCTAGGGCGTCGCCAATATGGCGGCCGTGACCTTTCCCCTCCCCGGTGTAGCTGACCAATAGCTGCGCTGAACTACGAATCTCTAGGTGCATCGCATACAGTGAGACGTTCAATGCACCCGTCTCACAATCCGAAATACCAGCATCGTCGAAACCAGAAACATGAATCACTTAGTAATAACGCATAAACATGATAATAACATCAGCAAACATCATACATTGAATTATTAAAATTAGAAACAGTAATGAATATGAATAATACACACATTTTTTTCAATAAGCAGAAATATTTACAGTGCCACCACACATGATGAAGGGTTAAGATTAGGCATAGGTTATGGAGTGGTTGTGTTTAGGATAAAATAACCGGGTAGGCTGTAAAGGATTAGGTTTAGGCATGGGTTATGGAGTGGTTGTGTTTAGGACCAAATAACAGGGTGGGCTGTATGAGAGAACCGTAGAGACCGCAGGCTGCTCAGCAGGCGGCACGGGCCGGTTAGGGAATAAATAGTTTTGGATGGACCTGCGAGCAGGACCATCTGTGCACTGTCCAGCACTGCCTCACAGCCCGCAGCTCTTAGTCCTCATTTAAGCCCTTAGGATACCTGGTTTTTAATTTATTGATCCAGCCCCTCTCCGCTCTCCTCCTCTGGGGAGCGCTCCATCCGGGGTTCATCTGGATCACACACACAGACACAGATTTCCAACCGTGCGAAATAAAATGTGCCACAAGTGGCGTCAGTGTTTTTTTCTTTTTAATGATGTTGTGTTTGTGTTGTGTGAAGCGGGTCGCGATGGTGTTCCCCGTCTCCCCCACATATTGTAATCCACATTGTACACACGTGATGAGGTAAACACAGTTCTTAGACTTGGTGTTTCCCCTGGCTGAGTTCAGGAAAACGTCTCCCGTGCTGTGGCTTTGCAGCCATTTTCTGTGTTTATAAAAGGCATCACTCTGACCTCTCCCCTTAATGCTGTGCAGAGGTTTTAATTTGGCCTTTACCAGATAGTCCAGTAAATTCTTGTTTCTCCTGTAGGCCGGGATGATCCTGTGGTCCTGCAGGACAGAAGACCCTGTGGTGTGGGAGAGGAATCTCCTTCTGCATCCTCTGACCAATGCCATGGTGGAAGGTGAATACGTGGTGACAAAGGGGAGACTGGAGCCCACAGTAATAGGCTTCTTCTCTAGAAATGACCTCTGGCATTTTCTAAGAAAGGTCCTAGAGTACCCCCTGGTGGACAAAGCGTGAAAGAGCACCCCGACTGCAACACGGAAATCCTCCTCTCTGCTGCATATTCTGTGAAACCTCAACAGTTGGGATTTGATTAAGCCAGCATATGTGTGCTTTGGGTGGAAGCTGGTCTTGAAGAGCAGAGCATGTGTGTCTGTCTCCTTAAAAAATACCTTAATGTCCAATGTGTGGGTTTCCTTAAATGTGTTACTTTTAAACGTTGTGGTGTCCAGAAAATCAACAGAAGTCAAATTGTCGGTGGATTTAATTTTAATAGACTGATTGTGATTGTTGAGGGTGCACAGAAACACTTCAAAATCCTCCCTCGAGTGGGGCCACACACCCCAGATGTCGTCCAAATATCTATAATAATGCAGTGGCTTTTTAGGACATATTTTCAGGACTGATTCCTCCCACTCAGCCATAAAAATGTTAGCGTATGCAGGAGCAAACTTCTTCCCCATCGCTGTACCCTTGATTTGAAGGAAAAATTCCCCATTAAATTCAAAATCATTTTGGGTCAGATTGATCTCCAGTAACTGTAATAATTCTTTTTCTGGTCGCTTTTTGTCGGGGTGTTTCCGAAATGAATTCTTAACGGCCTGCATGCCTTCTTTTATGTCAATGTTTGTATAGAGACTATCAATATCTATGGTGAATAAAATTGAGTTGTCCGGAATGCGGAGTCTTTTAATTATCTCTACAAAGTGGTACGTGTCCTTTATGTAACTCGGGTGTGTGGTCGACAGAGGATTCAAAAAGTGGTCGAGGTACTCTGCAGTGTGATAAGTCTCACTGCTGCAGTCAGACACGATGGGCCTGCCGGGCGGGATTTCATGTGGTTTACTCCACTTGGCAGGGTCCTTGTGTATTTTGGGCAGCATATAGAATAATCTGGCTCTAGGTACAGCGTCACCCATTAAATAATGCTTTTGTTTCAGATTAATAAACTTCTTCTCATGTAGAGTTAGGATGATTTTATTTACAATCGGGACAGTGTTTGGATAAATGGGGTGGGTCAATTTGGTGTAGTATTTGGGATCATTAAGCTGTCTGTAGCCTTCCCATAAATATTGCTCCCTGTCCAAGATCACTATAGAGCTGCCCTTATCTGCTGGTTTAATAACTATGTGTTTGTTATTAACTAGTTCATCAAGTGCCCGCACTTCCTCCCTACTGAGGTTAGGCGGCACGTGATGAATTTTGAAGCGTGTGTTAAAATACCGAATGTCTGATTGTATTAGAGCAGTTATGGTGTGTGGTATTTGTGCCTGTACAGGAGCCCAGGACGATTTATAAATGAACGGGAGTCGTTCACACTCTCTCGAGTTTTCAAAATAAGCCGCCAGCTTTAACCTCCTGTGATACTGCTGTAGATCAAAGCGGCTCTGCTCTACAATCTGTTTATTAGTTCCCTTTGTGGGAATGAAATTTAACCCCCTGCCAAGGAGAGTGCGCTGTGCTTCAGTGAGTTTAAAGTTCTTAGTGAGGTTGATGACTAACTTATCCCCCTCCTGAGTAGGCAGGTTTATGGGGACAATTAGTTTAAGTAGTGAACCCAATTGTCAAATATGCGGGCAGCTGTGGCTCGGGTCCAGTGGATGTGATCCGGACCTGTGTGAAAGAGACCTGCTGGCAGCGCTGGGATGTACTCACACATTCTCGCAATAGCAGTGTTCAGATGTGTGAGGCGCAGTTTCTCCTTCGGGGGAAGATCTCCGGAGAAGTTGACCTGTGGCACAAAAACGTCAGCAGATGGAAAAGTCAGTCTAACGCTTCGGAGGGCCCTCTGCAGCTGTTTGATGGCCGTCTCCTGCGTTTTTTGGACACGGTTGTTAATGCCGAAGGCCAAAATGACCTTCTGCACCGTGACCTCAGAGGTCGTCTTGTTCATCAGGAGATCTGCGTTCCTGAAGGTGCCCCCTGGAAAAGCATCCACCTGCAGATCCTCGATGTTGTGGGCTGGCAGTTTGTACACATTGGAGTCTCCAATGATGAGCCACTTCCTGGTCACATGGAGACTCCAATCCTGTGCCTTCCGCGCGGTGGACTGGTGTCTGCATGGTCGCTGAGCTCCCTGCGGTGTCTGCAGGCCGGAAGTGGGAGTGGCCACCGGCCGGATCAGCTGGGTCTGCACCGCTGTCCTCAACCTGGTGGTGCTGATGGGCGTTAAGGGAACGTGCCTCACGTCCCTCTGCATCTGGGACCACGGCTCTCTCGCCTCCTGCTGCACCAGCTCCTCCAGGTTCCTCTGGGAGAACTCCACCTCGTCCGTGTTCGGGGCCACACACGGATTACGCGGTGCGAAGGACCATACAGCAGATATTGAGGGCGTCGCTGCCGCCGGTGGAGGTGTCGGCGGTGATGTCGCTGCTGATGATGGCGCTGTTGCTGCTGCCTCCTCCGCCTCCGTCTCTGCTGCTGCTGCTGCCTCTGCTGAAGCCACTGACGACGAGCTGGGTGAAAGTTCTATCGTGAACTGTGGTCTACGAAAGTTCAGTCTCTGTGGCCGGGGCAGCTGGGAAGACGGAGTGGGTGAAACCACCTGCTGTGAGCCCCCTGCCGACTGTGGCGTGTCGGGGGAGAGGGTGTCAGAGTTGAAACTAACCTCGATCGGGAAGTCTAACAGGTTCTGGATCAGTGGAGGAGTGCTGGGCCGCCGTTCTGCCGTCACTGGTGAGGAGGGCGTCACCAGCGCCGCCGCTGGAGCATGCGGCCCCGCGTGGACCTGGGCCGCCGTCGTGGTGATGACAGGTGCCACAGGTGCTGCTGCTGCTGCGGCGGGCTGAGGTGAGTCTGGGCGTCTCTGGGCCTCGATAGTGTGTGTGGGCGGTGCGTTTACCGGTTCCGCTCTGGCCACAGGTCTCACTCGCCTCAGGGGATGACTCGCCGGGTCAGTCTGGGCCGCTGGTGCTGCTGTTGTCGCCGGCGCCGCCGCTGCAGGGGCCTGTATTGGCTCATCTACCGCCAGACCGGCCATCCAGTCCACAATTGTCTCTCTGGCCTCTTTTAATGTGTCCGGGCCGAGTCTGCGGCCAAACTGCCTTTTGGCCCAGGCTGCCGCCACCTCGAACGGGTCACTCCACTCTGGACTATTGAGTCTGTGAAGGTTCCGGATTTCCTCCATTATCACAGACTCATAGTGGTCCTGTAAAATGACCAACGCAGTGTGCTCCCAGTTCTTGGCGTTGCCTTCAATAAGCATCTGCGTGGCCGTGTTGGGAATAGCCGGCTTAATGAATGCGGCTAACTGCTGGGTCATTCTAGCGATCGTGACCGGTGGATGTGTTATAACAATGTTAGAAAAATGATGTGCCGCTTTAATGATCTTATGAAGGATCCGGCATTTAACAGTGAAAAGTGGGTCGTCAGATCTGGGCCTATTCTGAGCGCCCTCATTGTTCTGGTTCTGGTTTCGCTGGTACCGTGTGTTATTGCTATTTACGTTGCTATTGTTATTGCTATTATTACTATAGGGAGGGCGTTGAAAGCGGGAGTCGAAGGACCGGGGCTGTGCGGGTCTTGGACGGGGACCGCGGTTAGCGGGACGTCCCGTGTACCTGTCATCCTGGCCGCCATCATAGCGCCACCGCGGGGCGCCTCCCCGATCCACGGGTCTCCGGACAGCGTTCGCGTAGGTGTCGCGTGGATAGCGGGGCTGCTGTCGCTGGAAACGTGGCGGTGCGTTCTGCTGAAAGCGGGGCTGTTGCGGCTGGAACTGTTGCGGGGCTCGGCGCTGGTCCTGTGGCGGAGCGTGCTGATTGCGGCGCCTACCGCGTCTGCCGTACTGCACCAGCGTCCACTCGCCTTCATCCTCCCGGCCACGCCCGTACATGTCGCTAGCTAGTGAAGCCTCGTGTTCACTAGCCACGAAAAAAAGGCGAAGGAAAAGTTGTTCTTTTTACCTTTTATTAACTCGAACAATAGCAACAAAAATAAAACAATAAACGGAACAAGTTTAAACAGTTTAGCAACGTTTCGGATATAAAGAATATCCTTCCTCAGGCTATAAAACTTGTAAAAAGTGTGAGCTAAAGATGCGCGCTGTTGTTGTCGCTCTGGTCAGCTCGGTGATATGACGGTCCGGCTAGGGCGTCGCCAATATGGCGGCCGTGACCTTTCCCCTCCCCGGTGTAGCTGACCAATAGCTGCGCTGAACTACGAATCTCTAGGTGCATCGCATACAGTGAGACGTTCAATGCACCCGTCTCACAATCCGAAATACCAGCATCGTCGAAACCAGAAACATGAATCACTTAGTAATAACGCATAAACATGATAATAACATCAGCAAACATCATACATTGAATTATTAAAATTAGAAACAGTAATGAATATGAATAATACACACATTTTTTTCAATAAGCAGAAATATTTACAGTGCCACCACACATGATGAAGGGTTAAGATTAGGCATAGGTTATGGAGTGGTTGTGTTTAGGATAAAATAACCGGGTAGGCTGTAAAGGATTAGGTTTAGGCATGGGTTATGGAGTGGTTGTGTTTAGGACCAAATAACAGGGTGGGCTGTATGAGAGAACCGTAGAGACCGCAGGCTGCTCAGCAGGCGGCACGGGCCGGTTAGGGAATAAATAGTTTTGGATGGACCTGCGAGCAGGACCATCTGTGCACTGTCCAGCACTGCCTCACAGCCCGCAGCTCTTAGTCCTCATTTAAGCCCTTAGGATACCTGGTTTTTAATTTATTGATCCAGCCCCTCTCCGCTCTCCTCCTCTGGGGAGCGCTCCATCCGGGGTTCATCTGGATCACACACACAGACACAGATTTCCAACCGTGCGAAATAAAATGTGCCACAAGTGGCGTCAGTGTTTTTTTCTTTTTAATGATGTTGTGTTTGTGTTGTGTGAAGCGGGTCGCGATGGTGTTCCCCGTCTCCCCCACATATTGTAATCCACATTGTACACACGTGATGAGGTAAACACAGTTCTTAGACTTGGTGTTTCCCCTGGCTGAGTTCAGGAAAACGTCTCCCGTGCTGTGGCTTTGCAGCCATTTTCTGTGTTTATAAAAGGCATCACTCTGACCTCTCCCCTTAATGCTGTGCAGAGGTTTTAATTTGGCCTTTACCAGATAGTCCAGTAAATTCTTGTTTCTCCTGTAGGCCGGGATGATCCTGTGGTCCTGCAGGACAGAAGACCCTGTGGTGTGGGAGAGGAATCTCCTTCTGCATCCTCTGACCAATGCCATGGTGGAAGGTGAATACGTGGTGACAAAGGGGAGACTGGAGCCCACAGTAATAGGCTTCTTCTCTAGAAATGACCTCTGGCATTTTCTAAGAAAGGTCCTAGAGTACCCCCTGGTGGACAAAGCGTGAAAGAGCACCCCGACTGCAACACGGAAATCCTCCTCTCTGCTGCATATTCTGTGAAACCTCAACAGTTGGGATTTGATTAAGCCAGCATATGTGTGCTTTGGGTGGAAGCTGGTCTTGAAGAGCAGAGCATGTGTGTCTGTCTCCTTAAAAAATACCTTAATGTCCAATGTGTGGGTTTCCTTAAATGTGTTACTTTTAAACGTTGTGGTGTCCAGAAAATCAACAGAAGTCAAATTGTCGGTGGATTTAATTTTAATAGACTGATTGTGATTGTTGAGGGTGCACAGAAACACTTCAAAATCCTCCCTCGAGTGGGGCCACACACCCCAGATGTCGTCCAAATATCTATAATAATGCAGTGGCTTTTTAGGACATATTTTCAGGACTGATTCCTCCCACTCAGCCATAAAAATGTTAGCGTATGCAGGAGCAAACTTCTTCCCCATCGCTGTACCCTTGATTTGAAGGAAAAATTCCCCATTAAATTCAAAATCATTTTGGGTCAGATTGATCTCCAGTAACTGTAATAATTCTTTTTCTGGTCGCTTTTTGTCGGGGTGTTTCCGAAATGAATTCTTAACGGCCTGCATGCCTTCTTTTATGTCAATGTTTGTATAGAGACTATCAATATCTATGGTGAATAAAATTGAGTTGTCCGGAATGCGGAGTCTTTTAATTATCTCTACAAAGTGGTACGTGTCCTTTATGTAACTCGGGTGTGTGGTCGACAGAGGATTCAAAAAGTGGTCGAGGTACTCTGCAGTGTGATAAGTCTCACTGCTGCAGTCAGACACGATGGGCCTGCCGGGCGGGATTTCATGTGGTTTACTCCACTTGGCAGGGTCCTTGTGTATTTTGGGCAGCATATAGAATAATCTGGCTCTAGGTACAGCGTCACCCATTAAATAATGCTTTTGTTTCAGATTAATAAACTTCTTCTCATGTAGAGTTAGGATGATTTTATTTACAATCGGGACAGTGTTTGGATAAATGGGGTGGGTCAATTTGGTGTAGTATTTGGGATCATTAAGCTGTCTGTAGCCTTCCCATAAATATTGCTCCCTGTCCAAGATCACTATAGAGCTGCCCTTATCTGCTGGTTTAATAACTATGTGTTTGTTATTAACTAGTTCATCAAGTGCCCGCACTTCCTCCCTACTGAGGTTAGGCGGCACGTGATGAATTTTGAAGCGTGTGTTAAAATACCGAATGTCTGATTGTATTAGAGCAGTTATGGTGTGTGGTATTTGTGCCTGTACAGGAGCCCAGGACGATTTATAAATGAACGGGAGTCGTTCACACTCTCTCGAGTTTTCAAAATAAGCCGCCAGCTTTAACCTCCTGTGATACTGCTGTAGATCAAAGCGGCTCTGCTCTACAATCTGTTTATTAGTTCCCTTTGTGGGAATGAAATTTAACCCCCTGCCAAGGAGAGTGCGCTGTGCTTCAGTGAGTTTAAAGTTCTTAGTGAGGTTGATGACTAACTTATCCCCCTCCTGAGTAGGCAGGTTTATGGGGACAATTAGTTTAAGTAGTGAACCCAATTGTCAAATATGCGGGCAGCTGTGGCTCGGGTCCAGTGGATGTGATCCGGACCTGTGTGAAAGAGACCTGCTGGCAGCGCTGGGATGTACTCACACATTCTCGCAATAGCAGTGTTCAGATGTGTGAGGCGCAGTTTCTCCTTCGGGGGAAGATCTCCGGAGAAGTTGACCTGTGGCACAAAAACGTCAGCAGATGGAAAAGTCAGTCTAACGCTTCGGAGGGCCCTCTGCAGCTGTTTGATGGCCGTCTCCTGCGTTTTTTGGACACGGTTGTTAATGCCGAAGGCCAAAATGACCTTCTGCACCGTGACCTCAGAGGTCGTCTTGTTCATCAGGAGATCTGCGTTCCTGAAGGTGCCCCCTGGAAAAGCATCCACCTGCAGATCCTCGATGTTGTGGGCTGGCAGTTTGTACACATTGGAGTCTCCAATGATGAGCCACTTCCTGGTCACATGGAGACTCCAATCCTGTGCCTTCCGCGCGGTGGACTGGTGTCTGCATGGTCGCTGAGCTCCCTGCGGTGTCTGCAGGCCGGAAGTGGGAGTGGCCACCGGCCGGATCAGCTGGGTCTGCACCGCTGTCCTCAACCTGGTGGTGCTGATGGGCGTTAAGGGAACGTGCCTCACGTCCCTCTGCATCTGGGACCACGGCTCTCTCGCCTCCTGCTGCACCAGCTCCTCCAGGTTCCTCTGGGAGAACTCCACCTCGTCCGTGTTCGGGGCCACACACGGATTACGCGGTGCGAAGGACCATACAGCAGATATTGAGGGCGTCGCTGCCGCCGGTGGAGGTGTCGGCGGTGATGTCGCTGCTGATGATGGCGCTGTTGCTGCTGCCTCCTCCGCCTCCGTCTCTGCTGCTGCTGCTGCCTCTGCTGAAGCCACTGACGACGAGCTGGGTGAAAGTTCTATCGTGAACTGTGGTCTACGAAAGTTCAGTCTCTGTGGCCGGGGCAGCTGGGAAGACGGAGTGGGTGAAACCACCTGCTGTGAGCCCCCTGCCGACTGTGGCGTGTCGGGGGAGAGGGTGTCAGAGTTGAAACTAACCTCGATCGGGAAGTCTAACAGGTTCTGGATCAGTGGAGGAGTGCTGGGCCGCCGTTCTGCCGTCACTGGTGAGGAGGGCGTCACCAGCGCCGCCGCTGGAGCATGCGGCCCCGCGTGGACCTGGGCCGCCGTCGTGGTGATGACAGGTGCCACAGGTGCTGCTGCTGCTGCGGCGGGCTGAGGTGAGTCTGGGCGTCTCTGGGCCTCGATAGTGTGTGTGGGCGGTGCGTTTACCGGTTCCGCTCTGGCCACAGGTCTCACTCGCCTCAGGGGATGACTCGCCGGGTCAGTCTGGGCCGCTGGTGCTGCTGTTGTCGCCGGCGCCGCCGCTGCAGGGGCCTGTATTGGCTCATCTACCGCCAGACCGGCCATCCAGTCCACAATTGTCTCTCTGGCCTCTTTTAATGTGTCCGGGCCGAGTCTGCGGCCAAACTGCCTTTTGGCCCAGGCTGCCGCCACCTCGAACGGGTCACTCCACTCTGGACTATTGAGTCTGTGAAGGTTCCGGATTTCCTCCATTATCACAGACTCATAGTGGTCCTGTAAAATGACCAACGCAGTGTGCTCCCAGTTCTTGGCGTTGCCTTCAATAAGCATCTGCGTGGCCGTGTTGGGAATAGCCGGCTTAATGAATGCGGCTAACTGCTGGGTCATTCTAGCGATCGTGACCGGTGGATGTGTTATAACAATGTTAGAAAAATGATGTGCCGCTTTAATGATCTTATGAAGGATCCGGCATTTAACAGTGAAAAGTGGGTCGTCAGATCTGGGCCTATTCTGAGCGCCCTCATTGTTCTGGTTCTGGTTTCGCTGGTACCGTGTGTTATTGCTATTTACGTTGCTATTGTTATTGCTATTATTACTATAGGGAGGGCGTTGAAAGCGGGAGTCGAAGGACCGGGGCTGTGCGGGTCTTGGACGGGGACCGCGGTTAGCGGGACGTCCCGTGTACCTGTCATCCTGGCCGCCATCATAGCGCCACCGCGGGGCGCCTCCCCGATCCACGGGTCTCCGGACAGCGTTCGCGTAGGTGTCGCGTGGATAGCGGGGCTGCTGTCGCTGGAAACGTGGCGGTGCGTTCTGCTGAAAGCGGGGCTGTTGCGGCTGGAACTGTTGCGGGGCTCGGCGCTGGTCCTGTGGCGGAGCGTGCTGATTGCGGCGCCTACCGCGTCTGCCGTACTGCACCAGCGTCCACTCGCCTTCATCCTCCCGGCCACGCCCGTACATGTCGCTAGCTAGTGAAGCCTCGTGTTCACTAGCCACGAAAAAAAGGCGAAGGAAAAGTTGTTCTTTTTACCTTTTATTAACTCGAACAATAGCAACAAAAATAAAACAATAAACGGAACAAGTTTAAACAGTTTAGCAACGTTTCGGATATAAAGAATATCCTTCCTCAGGCTATAAAACTTGTAAAAAGTGTGAGCTAAAGATGCGCGCTGTTGTTGTCGCTCTGGTCAGCTCGGTGATATGACGGTCCGGCTAGGGCGTCGCCAATATGGCGGCCGTGACCTTTCCCCTCCCCGGTGTAGCTGACCAATAGCTGCGCTGAACTACGAATCTCTAGGTGCATCGCATACAGTGAGACGTTCAATGCACCCGTCTCACAATCCGAAATACCAGCATCGTCGAAACCAGAAACATGAATCACTTAGTAATAACGCATAAACATGATAATAACATCAGCAAACATCATACATTGAATTATTAAAATTAGAAACAGTAATGAATATGAATAATACACACATTTTTTTCAATAAGCAGAAATATTTACAGTGCCACCACACATGATGAAGGGTTAAGATTAGGCATAGGTTATGGAGTGGTTGTGTTTAGGATAAAATAACCGGGTAGGCTGTAAAGGATTAGGTTTAGGCATGGGTTATGGAGTGGTTGTGTTTAGGACCAAATAACAGGGTGGGCTGTATGAGAGAACCGTAGAGACCGCAGGCTGCTCAGCAGGCGGCACGGGCCGGTTAGGGAATAAATAGTTTTGGATGGACCTGCGAGCAGGACCATCTGTGCACTGTCCAGCACTGCCTCACAGCCCGCAGCTCTTAGTCCTCATTTAAGCCCTTAGGATACCTGGTTTTTAATTTATTGATCCAGCCCCTCTCCGCTCTCCTCCTCTGGGGAGCGCTCCATCCGGGGTTCATCTGGATCACACACACAGACACAGATTTCCAACCGTGCGAAATAAAATGTGCCACAAGTGGCGTCAGTGTTTTTTTCTTTTTAATGATGTTGTGTTTGTGTTGTGTGAAGCGGGTCGCGATGGTGTTCCCCGTCTCCCCCACATATTGTAATCCACATTGTACACACGTGATGAGGTAAACACAGTTCTTAGACTTGGTGTTTCCCCTGGCTGAGTTCAGGAAAACGTCTCCCGTGCTGTGGCTTTGCAGCCATTTTCTGTGTTTATAAAAGGCATCACTCTGACCTCTCCCCTTAATGCTGTGCAGAGGTTTTAATTTGGCCTTTACCAGATAGTCCAGTAAATTCTTGTTTCTCCTGTAGGCCGGGATGATCCTGTGGTCCTGCAGGACAGAAGACCCTGTGGTGTGGGAGAGGAATCTCCTTCTGCATCCTCTGACCAATGCCATGGTGGAAGGTGAATACGTGGTGACAAAGGGGAGACTGGAGCCCACAGTAATAGGCTTCTTCTCTAGAAATGACCTCTGGCATTTTCTAAGAAAGGTCCTAGAGTACCCCCTGGTGGACAAAGCGTGAAAGAGCACCCCGACTGCAACACGGAAATCCTCCTCTCTGCTGCATATTCTGTGAAACCTCAACAGTTGGGATTTGATTAAGCCAGCATATGTGTGCTTTGGGTGGAAGCTGGTCTTGAAGAGCAGAGCATGTGTGTCTGTCTCCTTAAAAAATACCTTAATGTCCAATGTGTGGGTTTCCTTAAATGTGTTACTTTTAAACGTTGTGGTGTCCAGAAAATCAACAGAAGTCAAATTGTCGGTGGATTTAATTTTAATAGACTGATTGTGATTGTTGAGGGTGCACAGAAACACTTCAAAATCCTCCCTCGAGTGGGGCCACACACC
The DNA here is from genome assembly GCF_964276395.1 of Gasterosteus aculeatus. Taxonomy (NCBI): domain Eukaryota; kingdom Metazoa; phylum Chordata; class Actinopteri; order Perciformes; family Gasterosteidae; genus Gasterosteus; species Gasterosteus aculeatus. The sequence goes on along the minus strand of NW_027554948.1, from coordinate 624 downwards.
CCAGATGTCGTCCAAATATCTATAATAATGCAGTGGCTTTTTAGGACATATTTTCAGGACTGATTCCTCCCACTCAGCCATAAAAATGTTAGCGTATGCAGGAGCAAACTTCTTCCCCATCGCTGTACCCTTGATTTGAAGGAAAAATTCCCCATTAAATTCAAAATCATTTTGGGTCAGATTGATCTCCAGTAACTGTAATAATTCTTTTTCTGGTCGCTTTTTGTCGGGGTGTTTCCGAAATGAATTCTTAACGGCCTGCATGCCTTCTTTTATGTCAATGTTTGTATAGAGACTATCAATATCTATGGTGAATAAAATTGAGTTGTCCGGAATGCGGAGTCTTTTAATTATCTCTACAAAGTGGTACGTGTCCTTTATGTAACTCGGGTGTGTGGTCGACAGAGGATTCAAAAAGTGGTCGAGGTACTCTGCAGTGTGATAAGTCTCACTGCTGCAGTCAGACACGATGGGCCTGCCGGGCGGGATTTCATGTGGTTTACTCCACTTGGCAGGGTCCTTGTGTATTTTGGGCAGCATATAGAATAATCTGGCTCTAGGTACAGCGTCACCCATTAAATAATGCTTTTGTTTCAGATTAATAAACTTCTTCTCATGTAGAGT